>NC_135373.1:118206218-118481218 GCF_049243985.1 Paroedura picta | reverse complement strand
TTTGTCAGACTAACGAGGTAGCCTTGTTGGTCTTAAAGGTGCTACTGCACTCTGATTTTATTGTGCTACTTCAGACCAACACGGCTACCCATTTGAATCTAGTGTATAACAAGTTATGCAAAAGAACAAAATCCACTGTGTAAAGACAACACAAAAAGAATTGGTGCAATGTGGGGGGGGGGAGCTTCTTCAAACCCTTTGAAAGCACAAACAATACATTAAAATGTTAACAAGCTGTCGGAATGTCACTGGAAACTCCAAAACCCAAAGGGGGAATTGGTAAATCCTGCGTTTTGCTCATGAATGCTTCCTCAGTGGACCCCAGCAAAAGCTTTGCGGCACGAGCACCTGGAGGCATCTAGGCAATGTTCATAAACTAATGCATTTCTTCATAGTTTAATGGCAGAGTGATGGCTCTTCAGGCTATAAAAGACCGTAAGGAAGGGACAGGATTTACCTGCGAAACTCAGGATCTACCGGTTTTTGTTTGGATTTTGGAATTTCCAGTGGCATTCCGACAGCTTGTTAACATTTGTACGGATTGTTTGTGCTTTCAAAGCGTTTGAAAGTGGCTTTTCTTCACATGGCACCAATTCAGGATTGTGTTCTCCTTATACAGTGGATTTTGTTCTTTTGCATAATTCTTGCCCAGAGGTTGGCAACCTTAGGGAGCAGGGAGGTTCCTAGGGGAGGAAGGATGTTCACCACCAATCTCACAAGTAGAGAAGAGAAGAAGAAGAGTTGGTTCTTATATGCTGCTTTTCTCTACCCGAAGGAGTCTCAAAGCGGCTTACAATCACCTTCCCTTTCCTCTCCCCCCAACAGACACCCTATGAGGTGGGTGAGGCTGAGAGAGCCCTGATATGCCTGCTCGGTCAAAACAGCTTTATCAGTGCCGTGGCGAGCCCAAGGTCACCCAGCTGGCTGTATGTGGGGGAGTGCAGAATCGAACCCGGCATGCCAGATTAGAAGTCCGCACTCCTAACCACTACACCACACTGGCTCTCTGCCGGTTTTCTCCTCCTCCGCCAGTAACTTCAGGGAAAATTCATGGGACAGACATTGATTGTTTGGATGAGTGACCTTGGGGACACAAGGTCATTATTCATCTTAATTAGAGCGAAGGTAAAAGAGAAGTCCCTTGGACAGCAGCTAATGAGCTCTTATGAACACATACGTTCCCATCCCGGCGGGCAACAGTTAAGTACCTGTCTTAGTAACCGAAATTTGGCAAAACAGCAACATCGCCAAGAACAGATGACGACAAGGAGGCTTATCTCTTGGCCAAAAAATGTTCGGATTTCTTTGACCCAGGAAAGCCCCTGCAAATTTGGGGGGGCATGAAAGGAAGAAAAAAACTCCAATGAAATCTTGCCGCTCCTGGAATAAGTGGCGTGCTTTTAAGAGAAGGTTTTCCTAATTCAGAGTATGTAATGTGAGGATGCATAATGGAAAGCTTTTAACCAGACGGTTGATCTTCCGATTTTTTTTTAAACCATCCACTTGTAGCATGACGCATCTTATGAGCATCCAGACAGCTGCAATAGGTTTTGCAGGATCAAAAAGGAGGGGAATTCACATGTGCACATGTAGGGTAGAAGAAGAAGAAGAAGAAGAGTTGGTTCTTATATGCTGCGTTTCTCTACCCGAAGGAGTCTCAAAGCGGCTTCCAGTCGCCTTCCCATTCCTCTCCCTACAACAGACACCCTGTGAGGGAGGTGAGGCTGGGAGAGTCCTGATATTACTGAGGGAGAAGAAGAGTTGGTTCTTATATGCCACTTTTCTCTACCCGAAGGAGCCTCAAAGTGGCTTACAGTCGCCTTCCCTTTCCTCTCCCCACAACAGACACCCTGTGAGGAGGGTGAGGCTGAGAAAGGGACCCAGCCCTATGAAGATAGGTTGAGGGACTTGGGAATGTTCAGTATGGAGAAAAGGAGGTTGAGAGGGGACATGATAGCCCTCTTTAAGTATTTGAAAGGTTGTCACTTGGAGGAGGGCAGGATGCTGTTTCTGTTGGCTGCAGAGGAGAAGACACGCAGTAATGGGTTTAAATTTTAAGTACAACGATATAGGCTAGATATCAGGAAAAAAATTTTCACAGTCAGAGTAGTTCAGCAGTGGAATAGGCTGCCTAAGGAGGTGGTGAGCTCCCCCTCACGGGCAGTCTTTAAGCAAAGGCTGAATACACACTTTTCTTGGATGCTTTAGGATGGTTAGGGCTGATCCTGCGTTGAGCAGGGGGTTGGACTAGATGGCCTGTATGGCCCCTTCCAACTCTATGATTCTATGATTCTAAAGCCCTGATATTACTGAAGAAGAAGAAGAGTTGGTTCTTATATGCCGCTTTTCTCTACCCGAAGGAGTCTCAAAGTGGCTTACATTCACCTTCCGCTTCCTCTCCCCACAACAGACACCCTGTGAGGTGGGTGAGGCTGAAAGAAGCTGATATTCCTGCTCAGTCAGAAGGGCTTTATCAGTGCTGTGAAGAGCCCATGGTTATCCAGCTAGCTTCATGTGGGGGAGCAGGGAATCCAACCCGGCTCGCCAGATTAGAAGTCCGCATTCCTAACCACTACACCAAACTTCTAATCTGGCGAGCCAGGTTTCATTCCCCACTCCTCCACATGTAGCCAGCTGGGTCGCCTTGGGCTAGTCACAGTCCTGATAGATCTGTTCTCACAGAGCATTTCTTCCAGAGCTCTCTCAGCCCCACCTGCCTCACAGGGTGTCTGTTGTGGGGAGAGGAAAGGGAAGGTGACTGTAAGCCACTTTGAGACTCCTTCAGGCAGTGAAAAGCGGGGTATAAGACCCAACTCTTCTTCTTCTCTGAGCTTAACTCACCTGACCAGGAGAACCTGATATCAGATGGCAGGGGGGAAAGACACAGACCGAATTGTACAGCGACAGGGGCTCGCTTCCAGGTCACGCTTGCTGGGGAGAGATGGGCGAATCCCCCACGGCCTGCCCCTACAGAGGCTTTAATGAAGTCACATTCCTTGTCCTCCTCTTCAATGGAGTCATTCTAAGGTTGTGAGGGGATTTAATTAAATCCGTTTTGCTAACTTTCCTGCCAAGCAGTACTCCTTCCTTTGCCAGCCAGATGCGATATGCTGTTCCCTCACCCTCTTGTGTCATACCAAACACGCCATCCCATCCAACCCCCCCCTCCCTCCCCCCGGCCTCAGGTTCAGCACAATTACACCCATTTGCAGTATCGGCTTCCCATTATGTGCATATCTTACATTACTACAGTCTCGTCTAAGAAAGCGTCAGAAGAGAACATGAAGGTAGAATCACTAATTTTGTTTTCTTTGGGCTGCGGCTCCTTCCGTTTTTTACAAAATGCAGAAAACCATCTCCAGCAGGTTCACTTATCCATCTCCAAACACCACGGAGGACTAGAAAGGAAGCTGGAGACATCTCTTGTCAAAGCCACCTGCAACCAAGGATTGTAGCAGAAGACATTCACTGTATAAAATAATTGGGGGGGGGGGGTTGTTAGTTCATGGATGCGCCCACCTTCTCCCTGGTGGGAGAGGGAAAAGAAGGAGAGCTGTTTTTTGTTTATATCCCATTTTTCACTCTGGGAGAACTGCTCTCTGAGAGGATAGGACCCACAGTAATGGATTTAAACTACATGGAGAACAATCTCGATATGATATGATATCAATATATGATATCTGTAAACCGCTCCACGGTTATAAATAAAAGAGTAAGAGCAAGTTGGGAGGAGTTAGGGCGGGCTCTGTCTGGGATAAAAACTCGGAGGGGCGAATCAGGAGCCACAAACGCTGGCAGGGGCTCATGGGAATTATAGTCCATGAACATCTGAAGGACCACAAGTTGACTACCCCTGCTCTAGGCTTTTTAGAAGGAGAGAGCTGTTTAGGAAATGTTGTCACTCTGGCAGTAGCTGGGACAAGATGAGCTCAATCAGATACAGATTCAGGTGGACAGCCCTGTTGGTCTGAAGTAGCACGACAAAAATAGAGTCCAGTGGCACCTTTAAGAGCAACCAAGATTTATTCAAGGCGTGAGCTTTTGAGGGCATGTATCCTTTTTCAGACTAGTGTTAGTGTAGAGATATAAGGCAAAATAAATTGTGGCGAATTAGTAAACCTTATTGGTATTTCCCAGGTTTTCTTTCAGCTGGATATCGATTGGGGATGAATTTCGGCTAAACAAAATGGCCAAGCTCTAAAAATCTCAAAAATATTCAGGATTTTTAGGGACTGCTGAATATAAAGGGGATTTAAAGGGATTGCAGTCTCTTTAAATGTCTTCAGAATTCACTCATGGCTTGTAAGAGGCATTTAAAGGGACAGTGTTCCCTCTAAATGCCTTTCCCCCTTCCACTGAAATCAATGAAGAATGGGAGCACGTCCCAGAGCGCCAGGTACCTTTGGATCAATTCTCCATTGTACCCCATGAGGATCATTGAACATTGAACATTGAACATTGACTATGGAGCCAAAAATATTAGGGATTCCCGCATGTTAACCAGATCCGAAGTCCATACTGGTATTGGCATTTGGTAATACTGGGAAATACCAATATCTTTAGGGTTCAATATACCCACACCCCAAAAATACTGTTTTTTGGGGGGTTGCACACCCGTAATGGAGACCCTGTAGGGTTTCCAGGGTAAGAAACATTCAGAAGTGGCTTCCCATTACCTGCTTCTGGGTCGTCACCCAGGTGTTCTTTTGGATGTTCCCCAATCGAATATTAATCAGGGCTGACCCTGCTTCATTTTCGAGGTATTATGAGGTGAGGCTAGCCTGAGTCACCGAGGGCCATGAAGGGAGGAAGAGGTTTCAGAGGGGAACTTTCCCCGGAGGGAAAGAAGGGATCGTAGTCCCCACAAAATATTCCTGGTGCTCATCGAAATCGTAACATTTCAGGAATTTGAGGAAATCTGACTGGAGAATCTGACCAGGCCAAAGCAGTGTCAGTGATCCTGTTTAAATATTGTTCTGGTTGACATGTTATGCTATGATTCTTATGTTTGTTGTGTTTGTTGCAATGTTCTATATAATTAACCCATGATGTTATATGCAAACTGCCCAGAGGAAGGGCGGTATAAAAATCTGAATTAATTAATTAATCAATCAATCAATCAATTAATGCATTTGCATTGTAATAGGCAATTTGTCTGCTCACCTTTGGACAGGAAACTTGGGAACCTTGCCTGTTTTCGGAGAGAAATTATAACCTCTTCCAACTCAACTAGCCTTAACAGTCAAAGCTCTTAAAGATTTTGACCGATTTCTTTTCTACAGAACAAGGCTTGGATTCTTTTTTGGGGGGGGTGGAAGCAGTATGACTCAAGAAACTTAAATAAACAACAACGACTTGCTGCACGCACGTGTTTTTTTAAAGAAATGTATAGAATAATTTTTTAAAAAACCTTGTCCATTCAGAGAGCTTCAAGTATTTCCTGCTAATTCACTCGGTCCTTACATCTCTACTGTGATGGTTTCTAGTTTGCTCAGTGGAACTGTGTCTGCACACAAAAGCTCACACCTAGAATAAAACTCAGATCTCACAGTAAATGCTACCTGGGCGGCCTACAAAATATGGTTCGTTGAGCAGGTGAATGGAGAAAACCCTGATATTAAAACAGGCATTGCTTTTATAAACAGCATTGCCAGCCTCCAGGTGGCACCTGAAGACTTCCTGCTATTACAATTGATCTCCAGGCAACCAAGATCAGTTCCCCTGGAGAAAATGGCCATTTTAGAGGGTGGACTCTGTGGTGGTTGATCCAGCTGATCCCCAAGCCCCGCCTTCCCCAGTCTCCACCCCCCAAAAATCTCCAGGTATTTTCCAACACACAGCTGGCAACCAAATTTATTTATTAAATATGTTTATTGACCGCAGCTCTCGGGCCAAAAGGTCAGGGAGGTTTACAACAAGTGAAATGCAATAAAATGTGATAGTACAATAATCCAATACAGTAAAACCTCTAACAAAATTCCAAAATCCACAGGCCCATATCAACCCAATGCCTCAAGATAGGAGCTTGGATGAAGGGCCCAGCAAGATCTTTGACATGGCCTCAACCAAACGCCTGGCAGAAGAGCTCCATCTTGCAGGCCCTGCGGAACTCAGTTAGTTCCCGTAGCTCCTCCGGGAGCTCGTTCCACCAGGTAGGGGCCAGGACTGAGAAGGCCCTGGCCCTGGTTGAGGCCAAGTATACCTCACATGGGCCAGGGATCACCAACCTATATATATATATATGCTATTTTTGTAAGTGGCCATAGGTGGCATTAAAAAAACTTGATTTCAACAGGCAGCAAAACATGTTAAAGGCCATATTATACTTTTGGAGGCCAGGGGGGGGTTGGGAAGAGAAACCAGCTTGTGTGTTTGTCTGCAGGCCTGACTGTTATTAATGTAATCTTTCTGTTAACAGCCCCCTCTATGTTAGGCATCTGTAAAAACTTTGTATTGTTAACTTAATAGTGAAAATCTAATACAGGTTCTATTTGAAATTTCCCATTAAGCTGACGTCAATAGAAGACTGGAATCAAATTGTTACGGCCCAGGCTACGAAACAGACGCTCAAGTCAGATGGTTTAAATTTAACCATCGCGCACCAGCGAGAGAGAGAGAGAATATTTTACCGTTTTTAGAGCATTTTCTGGACTTGGGCAAGGTCGACTCTTGTGAAGGGAGACGGGTTTTAAAAATGTAAATTGTTGTGCACGTACTTGAAAAGTCCTTTTTTTATTATCACACACACAAACACAAACGCTCACACCCGAAGGAAGGTCAAGCAGGAAGGGGCTGGGGAATGAAAATGTAAGCGGAGAATCTTGCAATAAAAATTATGGGAGTGTATGAGATAAATGAAAAGATTACAGGAAGCTGCCTTGCTGAATCAGACTCTTGGAACACTTCCAAACTGAGTCAGACCCTTGGCCCATCAAAATCAGTATCTTCTACTCAGACTGGCAGCTGCTTTCCAAGGTCTCAAAACTGAACTCTTTCCTCATCACCTGCTGCCTGGTCCTTTTAACTAGACATGCTGGGGATTGAACCCAGGACCTTCTGCATGCCAGTCAGGTGCTCTACCACTGAGCCGAGCTCTCTCCCTCCCTTAAGATTCACCATCACAACCTACAGGGTCTTTTTATAAAGGGGGACTCCCTGCTGACACGTCTCAAACCTCATTATTTGACCACCCGAGAGCAAATTACAGACAGAAGCTACAATTTCCAGGCCAGCGTGTTGGATCTGTTCACACCCTCGTTTTCTAAGAGAGGAAGTGAGAAAACATTTTTTAAGAGCAGCTGAGGCCGTTTGCACTACTGCTGCTCCTTCAAGGAGCACATACTCATCTCTCTTGAGGCCACTTTGAAAGATTGTTGCGGTGGTTTGGCGCGAACGAAGAAGAACCAGCTGTGGAAAGCCGCTATTGGCCAGTGCCTGTTCCGTCACTGCCTAAATTTCCTTCTTCAGAAGGAGAGGTGTGGGCTGTATACTTTTTTTTATAACTCAGGAGGGAAAAGGTGAAAGCGAAATCTGTACATTTTTCTCATGCATGCGCACCATCGGGCGGGAGAGGGGGGAGAACACCTCATGTGCAATAAGAGAGCTCACTTTGCATGTGAGTTCTTCACACACGCATCTCTATTCCAAGTAGTAGATCCAAGCTCCTACTGCCGGCAAAGTCCTTGCAGTCAAGACACTTAAAGCTCATGACGTTTTTTTCCCCCTTCCCTCCCAGGCGTAGCTCTAAAAATATTGGATTCAGAGCCCATTTGGCTACACTGCGCTGGGAACCAGGAATGACACCTGAAAGAAAACCCCAATTACACCTGGAACCACAGCCAGGGGTCTGGAATTTTTCATGAGAATCCCTTCGGGGATGGCAAATTCAAATGGCAAGTTTTTCCTGGACTCTACCCAGTGGCTTGGCACAAGGGGCTGAACACTCCTCTCCAAAATGCAGAGAAACAGAGATCACACAGAAAGATGAGGATGTCAGGGGAACGGGCTGCTCCTGACACAGGACTCTCAGAGTCTCGGCCGAATGCAGACATTCACGTGCCGGTCCAGACACCCCACCTTTGCATGAATGCTGGGTCACCTGCATGCTGCGTGCCCTCAAAGGAAATGTCTGTGCAAAATCTCTCCCCTTGACAGGGAGTTTTGCTTTCCAAATGCTCCCTGAAGGAGCCTATGTCCAGATGCTTCCAGTGAGCATGGCTTCCATGGTCAGAGCTGGGCGATCATGCAGAGGTGAGACAGCATGTCTGTGGTTGCAGTCCCTCCCCAAGTGTTCAGTCAACGCATGTGTACAGAATTCTAGTTTTTAGGCGTCAAAGCTTTCCCCGCCCCCAGGAAAAAATGGACTTTTAAAACCAACTAGCATGGAAGATAATCCGGCCTACCTGCTTAAGAATTCCACCCACAAGATATCAACTCACCCAAAATATATCACCGCTACCCCCCTCCCTGGATGTTTTTAGGAGGTGGTTTTTAAGAAAGTGATTTTAAGAAAGTAATTTTAACTGCATCAGAGCGCCAGCTTGGTGTGGTTAGGAGTGCAGACTTCTAATCTGGTGATCCGGGTTTGAATCTGCACTCCTCCAAAGGAGTGACCCTGGGCTGATCACAGCACTGATAAAGCTGTTCTGACCGAGCAGTGATATCAGGGCTCTCTCAGCCTCACCTCCCTCACAAGGTGTTTGTTGTGGGGAGAGGAAAGGGAAGGAAAATGTAAGCCACTTTGAGGCTCCTTTGGGTAGAGAAAAGTGGCATCTAAGAACCAACTCTTCTTCTTCTTCTACATTATGTATTACTTTATACATTAACTATTTTAAATATGTAAAGCGTATGATTTATCTATATATACAAGTGCATATACATATTTTTGTTGTTGTTGTTGTTGTTGTTGTCACCCACCCAGAGCCATAGGGGAAGAGCGGGTTAGAAAAAAATTAAGTTATTATATGATTATTATCTGACAATTAGGCACCCAATTAAAAGAAACAGAACAGAAGCGTAGGGTGCCTTGTCTGAAGAAGCTTCACTCCCAATTCTTGGCCTGGACTCATCCAGTGGAAATTTCAATTACCATAACCTGCCGTAATTAAATGGACCGGGAACGACTTTTGCCCTCGGGGAAGGGATAAAAGAATAATACTTCCTTGAATGAACTGGAGGCACTCCAACTCTGGCACAGGTTTGCAGAGTTGGGCGTAGTAATATTCGTGTCTCACGCAAGCAACAGAGGAGCTCATTGCAAAGGCAGACAAATGAGAAAGATAAGAAGGGGAGAGATTCTTCCCCCGGACCCCCTTTTGACATCTTAAGTTCCTAAACCAAGCAAGGCAGAAACCGGGGCACCAGGAATTCACCGTAAATTGCAAGGGATGTATGTGTGCGTTTTAAAAACGGACAACAACTAATTCTATAGAGAAGGCAACGTATCTTGCAACTGAGATTAAGGCTTGCGTCTTCATTTCCCGCAATAAATGTTTCATACTTTTGCTCAAGAGTAAGCTTTTGGGGCCGCCTCTTTCAAAACTAGGGGGGGGGGGGGATAGTTGAAAAATTGTTCATGAAATTTCACATGCATGAGGCACAAACAAAACATTTCATCCTAGCGATTCTCTCTGCAGTTTAAACAGAGACCCAAAACTGCACAGAGAGAGTTGAGAAAGCAACAAATAAGATTTTCAGCTTTAAATCTTTTTGGTCGGCCCCCAAAAGGGCAATGGCAACTGACCCCAATTTAGGAAACTGGAGTGCAGTTTTTAACTCTTCCCTCCTCCTGCTTTGCCGACTGAAACTGAACATCAACACCCTACAAAACATTATAAGTCCTAGAAAGGAAAGGGAGACTGTAACCCAAAAATCAGAAGCAACTTGAGCCTGGGAAGGGGAGCCATGATGGAGATAGGAAAGAGTCTTAAGTGCAAGAATGTACTGCTGGTGACCAAAACCAAGATAATCCATATTACAATATTCCCCATTGCTACGGGTGGGTATGAAATTTGGACCATGAAAAAAGCTGACTGGGAGAAAGCTGAATCCTTTGAAATTAGGTACAGAGGGAAAGTTTTATGCGTACCATGAAATGCCAAAGAGACAAATAAGCGGGTTCAAATCAAGACTGAATTCTCCCTAGAACAGTGGTTCTCAACCTGGGGATCAGGACCCCTTTGGGAGTCAAACAACCCTTTCGCAGGGGTTGCGGCGGGGGGGGGGGGGGGCTGCCCAACAGCCTTGCAGGGTAGATCGAGATAAACATTTGTGTGTCTCGAGCAGCAGAAAAGAGTGAGATTGGCATGGTGGGACAAGAGGCAGAACTGAACTGAGAAACCCCGGGGGTTAAAACCAATTTATATAAAATCATGAACAATGGATCTTCATAGAATCAGAGTCCAGTAGCACCTTTACATCTTAAAGGTGCTACTGGATTCTGATTCTATTGTGCTTATTCAGACCAACACGGCTACCCATTTGAATCTATGGATCTTCATACCATGGGTCAGTTTCGGTTTAAGTTCTATGAAAGAACCCTTGCATAATTTTATGGTTGGGGTCACCAAAACATGAGGAACTGTATTAAAGGGTCGCAGCATTAGGAAGTTTAAGAACCACTGCCCTAGAAGCTCAAATGACCTGAGGCTAGAATCATGGAGGTGGAAGGGACCCTAATCCTAGCCCAACCCCTTGCTCAATGCAGGATCAGCCTAAAGCAATCATTCTCCTAAAACATTGTTCAGGCTTCAAGAAGTCCCGGAAGTGGCAAGATCATGCAGAATATGGTTGAGAAGCAGAGCTGTGTACATGGCCCATCCTGGGGACCCTCCCCTTCCCACCCCCTCCAGGCCCATTATTGGCCATCATGACCATACATGAACATGATGATGGCGTTATCCATTCAGTCGTGTCTGACCCTCGGCGATTCTATAAGAAAGTTTTCCCCATAGGGGTGATTATCACCCAATAAATTTTTAACAAATTTTAAAAATATACTAAAAATTAATTAACTCCCACCCATTTGAGAAACTCTTCTTTCATGAAACCCTGGATGAGAAAGTATGGCCTAAAACAGTGGTCCCCAACCTGCGGGCGGCGGCCCGCTGCCGGGCTGCAAAGGCCATGGCGCCGGGCCGCGGCTCCCTCTCCCCGCCCCCCCCCCCCGCAGTAAAAAACTTCCCAGGCTGCAAGATTGCGGCCCGGGAAGCTTTTTACTGCGGGAGGGCGGGGAGAGGGAATCAGGGCCGGGCTGCACATCGCGCATGTGCGGCCCGTGCGGGCGCGGCCTGATGTGCGGGTGCGGCCCGATGCGCGGGCACGGGCGGTCCGTGCGGGCGCGGCCCGATGCCCTGCCGGTCCCCAGCCTCGGAAAGGTTGGGGACCACTGGCCTAAAACTTTCATGATAAGTATCTGTACAGCAGAAGCTTGAACACCAGCAAGGGAGAGGCTCACCGCCTCCTTAGGCAACCAATTCCACTGCTGAACTACTCTATGAAAATTTTTTCCTGATATCTCGCCGGTACCGTTCTGTGTCCTCTCCTCTGCTGCCAACAGGAACCGCTCGCTGCCCTCCTCCAAGTGACAAACTTTCAAAGACTTAAAGACAGCAATCATGTCCCCTCTCCACCTCCTCTTCTCCAGGCTGAACATTCCCAAGTCCCTCAGCCTTATCTCAGAAGGCTTGGTCCCCGGGCCCTAGATCATCTTCATCACTCTCCTCTGCCCCCTCTCAATTTTATCCTCATCCTTTTGGAAGTGAGGCCTCCAGAACTGCACACAGGACTCCAGGCTACCGTAATTTGGTCACATTCTGAGAAGACAAGATTCCCTGGGGAAAACAAACATAATTCTAGGAAAAGTTGAAGGCAGCAGGAAGAGAGGCAGCCCGAAAATGAGTTGGGGTAACTCGATCAAGGAAGCCGCGGCCCTCCAGTCGCAAGACCTGAACAAGGCTGTTAAAGAGAAGATGTTTTGGAGGCCATTCATTCAGAGGGTCACCATAAGCCAGGAGTGACTCAGCTGCACACAGAAAAGAAAACGGCATCTTCCCTCTTTTCTCCCACCCCTCCCAGAGCTAACAGCATGGGGAGAACACCAAGCAGTTTATATCTAGAAATCTTTGCACAATAATGTGCAGCTGGATGCCCATCACAAGGAGATATGATTTTTCACCATGTCTCTGCTTCCCTGAGCCTTTCATGTGACCCAGGGGCTTAAAACACCTGGCTTCCCTTACATTTACAGGTAAGCCTGAGGTAAAATGACAATCGATCTCCAATGTTATTCACCTCAGTTCTTTCAGGTCTCCGCATCCACAACTGCTGTATGGTTAAAGATCATCCACTTGACCTGGAAGCTTAAACCCAGAATTAAGCTTTGTCGGTCTTAAGGGTGCCAATGGGCCCAAACATTGATTGGTTGCTTCTCATCAACATGGCTACCCACCTGAATCATTCTTTGTCAGCAACTATAGTGGTTTCCACCCTTGAAGAGGCATGAGTGGTTTCCCCTTTGCCCGTAGGGCTCCAGGACTGAACAGTGGCAATGGGGCTTCCATATGGCATTTCTCCCTGCTGTTTCTTTGCCCCAGGGACCCAGGAGTGACCAGCCACCCTCCTCTGTGCCAGCGGAGCTTAAAAAAATTAATAAAGTTCATATCAGTTCCACCGGGCCTGTAAAATGGAGTTGTTCCGCCAGGCCTCTGGTTGAGGCCTGAGAAAATCTGATTTCTCCTGGCCTCCCTGCCTGATCCCCATCTGGACTTCATCAAGTCAGCTCTATAGAAGTTGATTTATATACTTCCTCCCCCTCCCTACACAGGAGGCAGAATCGAGAAAAGTGTATAGTTAGTTATATATCTAGATTGGTTTTTATTGTGTTTTGTGTTACTAGGGGCCAAGCCCGTTGCATTCGGGAATACAGCAGGCACTAGATTAGTGGGGTGGAGTGGAAGAACTCTGTGGATGGCTCCCCCCCCCAGGACCTGGAAAGGCTACAGGAAGCTGCTATGGAGCTCACCAGCAGGGGCAGCTGTCACACAGCAGGGATCTGCAGCCTCCAAGCCTCAGAGGGATGTGGAAGGAGGGGGGTGGTCAGGGGTAGGGGACGGAAGGCGATTGGCCAGCCGCTGGACAGACAGGCAAGCCTGTTGGAGGAGGAGGCACTCAGAGGCAGGACAGCTGCCCTGAGTGGGTGTTAAGCATTGAGTGGCAGTTAAGCCATGAGACCAGCTCCTCCTCCAAGCCCTTACCAGAAATATATAGTGGAACAGATTGGATGATAATGAATTCAATGCTGAGATTTCAAATGTTGGACTGTATCCCGAACTTTTTTGTGACCCATCCTGTGCCCTTGGGGAAGGGTCAGCTGAATGTCTGAAAACAAATAAATACATTACAATCAATCACCAATATTATTCACCAATCACCAATATTAATCACCAATATTATATTAGTATACTGTAAAATCCATACATGTCAATTCCTGCCCTTTGTGTTTAAATAAGTACATCTCTACATTGCAGAAGTATACCTTTCTCTTTATATCTCCACAACAGATTGGGCTAGAAGCTGGGAAAGCACAGAACCTGTTATGCTCTAGTGCAGGGGTAGTCAAACTGCAGCCCTCCAGATGTCCATGGACCACAATTCCCAGGAGCCCCCTGCCAATGCTGGCAGGGGGCTCCTGGGAATTGTGGTCCATGGACATCTGGAGGGCCGCAGTTTGACTACCCCTGCTCTAGTGGTATATTGCTACATTGCTAAAAAGGTATATCGCTACAACAATAGGAGGCTTTTAAAAGAAAGTCACCGATGAAAGGAGGAGGAAGTAGGGACGGAGAAAATGACCGCTGGGATGGCAGAACTACACAAACTTTTCCACCCACACAGCAGCCATCCCAACTTTATTGTGATCTTTGACAACATTTCGGAGCAATGCAGGTTTAAGAAACATTAGGAAAAAGCAGGGAAACCCCAAACCACACACAAATGCACCACAATGCTGTGGGAAAGCAAGGGGGGAAAACACTAATAGCAGTGAACCCTGGGTAGATAACCCAAAGGGGAATGGACTCAATTAGTCCAACAGTTCATTCATTCGTTCGTTCATTCATTCATTCATTTCAGAACAAGTCAGTCCAAATGAAAGGAATACTTAAAAACAGGAAATCACAGGTGGCAGAAAAGTTAATTCCTGTGTGCATTCATTTTGTTCCCACTTCAGGTTCGGTGTGTCATACACCCCATTTGCCACCCGTGAAAACCACGAGTACGAATTCACTTTCTTGCATATAGCCAGTGGCCATTGCAAACCTTACAGTAAGCAACTTTTCAACATTATACAAACTACAAACCACCCGTGAACACTGGCCCAGGTTTGATGGGGCTATTTCATTTGGCGCCAGCCGGGGGCTTTGTCCAGTAATGAGTGTGAAAAGCCCACTTCCGACGGGTTCCCCGTCTCGCCGGGAAGTGGAGGAGGGGGCAGACACATCTGCAACAAATGCACACGTACAAAAGAGAGCAGGTAATCGCAAGTTCTAAAAAAAGGGACTTGCTGCTCTCTGCATTAGGAAGAAATGGAGCATGGCCCATCAATTTAAGACTGAATCGGTTTCAGGGCTGATGCAGGCTAATTAACCACGCCACGGGAGTGCCGGCCTCCGGTGACTGCTGAATGGAGGCCTCGCTAGCTGTTCGCACCAGGGAGGTGGGAGGGGTGGCTAGAAAGAATCGAAAGGCCAGAAAAGCCTTTTGTTTCTGCCCGCTGCCATTCAGAAGCTACAGGCTGCCCTGCTGAGAGCCGGCCAGTGGAGGTCATCAATAGAAGCATGACAAGCGTGGGGCCTAGGCTTCCCCATGACAGCAGGGAAGAAGAAGTCAGGCATGTCAATGCCAATGCCTGTCCAAATTGGGGGGGCGGGTACAGTCATGTGCACACAGGTGCCAGCAATGCAGGAGGAATTCCGCAGGTAATGTCAGAACAATGAACACAAATGTTGTCCCCAAGTCTTGGGGGAAAACTAGGCAAAGGTATTATTAAACATTTGTTATCTCGTCTTTGCACCTTGGTCCGAGGTGGCATACAATAACAATTCAAGATAGATTCAAGTGGGTAGCCGTGTTGGTCTGAAGCAGCACAACAAAACGAAATCAGAGCCCAGTGGCACCTTTAAGACCAACAAAGATTTATTCAAGGTGTGAGCTTTCGAGTGCAAGCACTCTTCCTCAGACTAAGAGCTACCATCATGACAGTGGAAATATAACGTTAATTCTGTTAAATTAATAAACTGTGTCACAATATCGAAATACAGGCATATGGTAATTCTTTGCTAAAACAGCAAAGCGTCCCCAAGTAAAACCGAAAGATAAAACTGCAAGTCCAAAATACTTTCCCCCCCCCTTTAAAAGATTCCTGCTGTTTAAACTGAGGTTTACCCATTCTGGTCCTTTCAACATCTGGAGCATCTGGAGGGTTTTTTTTTTTTAAAGGTATTGAACCCTTGATAGATGCAGGAAGGATGTCTCTCCTAAAACTCCTAATTTCTTGCTCAGGTTTTTGTCCAAACCATTCTTCAGCCAGCAAAGCTGGGCCACTTATCCTACCCTCACCAGTCTTAGCATCTGGCCCAGGAGATGGTTTAACTTAGTTGAATTTTAAGCTTTTAAAGTTTTTATTGTAAAATTATTCCTTCTGTCGGAAGCCGCCCTGAGACCTGTTTGGAGAGGGGTCGCCAAGAAATCTAAGGAGATGGACAGAAGGACAGACAGAGAGATTCCCAGAATCCATTGCTGTGAAGCACTGTACCACTGCACTGTGAATTGGCAATTCTCTGGGTTTTACATCTTATTTGGAATTGAATAAATAGGGGGAGATGGGGATAAAGGGACTCTGCCTGCCGGTTCCCCACCTCCCCCCAACTATTCCATCTGTTTCCCATCTCAGGCACCTACAGAACCCAACAAAGAAACGTTCACCCATGTGTCCTTAACCCCATTTAATTCACTTTCCAGAGCCGCATCACATCCTCTCTGCGGCTTTAATGTTCATCTGGCACAACCTTTCGGCACTGAAAAAATCATCATTTTTGAACCTCGGTTTTATCAGGTCTCCATGCACATCCACCCACATGCCTCTCTCTCATCGCTGCATTCTTAACTTCCTTTGCCAAATATCTTTGTGTGGAAAAGTACCACTGGGAAGGAGGAGAAGGGGGGGGGAACCCACCTCTTCCCATATCTCCCCAGACCCTCTCCTGTAGCACATGGAGGAAACGGCTCTACAAGGAGAGCACAGAATGTACGGAGGCTTAGAAAACAAGAGAGAGAATTCCTCTCTGACGTAAGACCCGGGGACTGAGCGATCAAGCAGAGATCAGCCGTGTAGCTTTGCTTGCTGGCTCCAAATGCGGCGGAAGCTTCCAGAAAGATTACTAACTGAGCGGAACTACAAGGAGGCACGTTAACTCTGGGGGCTATCTATTACGAAGAAGAAGAAGAAGAAGAAGAAGAAGAAGAAGAAGAAGAAGAAGAAGAAGAAGAAGAAGAAGAAGAAGAAGAAGAAGAAGAAGAAGAAATGAGGCTCAGAGAGCCCTGATATTACTGAAGCAGAAGAAGAGTTGGTTCTTCTATGCCACTTTTCTCTACCCGAAGGAGGCTCAAAGAGGCTTACAGTCGCCTTCCCTTCCTCTCCCCACAGCAGACACCCTGTGGGGTGGGTGAGGCTGAGAGAGCCCTGATATCACTGCTCAGTCAGAACAGTTTTATCTGTGCCGTGGCGAGCCCAAGGTCACCCTTGGGCTGCATGTGGGGGAGTGCAGAATCGAACCAGGCATGCCAGATTAGAAGCCTGCTAACCACTACACCAAACTGGAAGAAGAAGGGCCCTGTGCTTCGGGGGGCAGGGGTGAGGGCCCTGAACTACCACATTCCTTTCCCACTCTACCTCTGGACACGCTCCCACAGTTTGGCTCCCTAGACTGCCACAATAGTTTCCTCTTTGCCAACCCCGTGGAGCTGAAAGAGGGCAGGATGTGGGGATGGCTCTCAGCCGGGTAGAATACCACAGTGCCCACCCTTGCGAGCAGCCATTTTCACCAGGAGCTTTGATATCTGTTATTTGGAAATGAGTTCTTATCCTGAGAGAGGTCCAGGCCTCACCCGGAGGTTGGCCTACTCACATTAACCAGCACATGATCTCTCCATTCAATACCGCCCCCCTCTCTCTTCCCTGCACCTTATTTTGAGAGGGATGGGCTAAACCACACACAACATCAAGACAGTCATGTTTGAGCCTTCCCAGCATCTCTACTGTTTGTTTTTTACTTGGTATCATTTGTACCTCATCTTTCTCCCCACCGAAGACTCAAAACCCTCTAAGGCATTGTCCTCATAGAATCATAGAGTTGGAAGGGGCCACACAGGCCATCTAGTCCAACCCCCCTGTTCAACGCAGGATCAGCCCAAAGCATCCTAAAGCATCCGAGAAAAGCGTGTATCCCACCTTTGCTTGAAGACTGCCAGTGAGGGGGAGCTCACCACCTCCTTAGGCAGCCTATTCCACTGCTGAACTACTCTGACTGTGAAAAACTTTTCCCTGATATCTAGCCTCCTTTCCCTGCCATGGGAGACCCTCATATCGACAGAACCTCCTCTTCCCATAAGCCCCCTAACACAGGTGTAGTCAACCTGTGGTCCTCCAGATGTTCATGGACTGCAATTCCCATGAGCCCCTGCCAGCGTTTGCTGGCAGGGGCTCATGGGGATTGTAGTCCATGAACATCTGGAGGACCACAGGTTGACTACTCCTGCCCTAACAGATCTAGAGAGCAAAATCTGCTTGAGATCCCTGGCCTCAAAGATATCAAACTGGTCTCAATCAGAGCCGTGGCCTTTCCCGACCTGGCCCCAGCCCCTGCGGAACCTCGGACAGTTCCAAGGGGCCTGGAGTAGACTGAGTCGGCATTCACTGAGGATTCCCACGCACAGGCCAGCCACGGGAATAATTCTCCTAGCAACGTCTAGCCCTTTTAAACCCCAGCGGAGTGGCCACTCCCCTCCGGAGCACGGCGGAGCTATTTCCCCACCTAAACGGTTGTGTTAAAAGGGGCCTCCCCCTTTCTATGTGTTCTCGTGAGCCATGGCAAAACTCTAAAAGAGAATTCACTGCAGAGCTAGGAGTTTCAAACCTTTTGCCGCAGTGGCAAAGAGCGAACTGAGGGAAAGGGGGGGCACTTGACCATGTGGAAAACAGCGCTGTCAGACTCCAAAGTATATGGGACCCCTCTGTTGAGCTTTAAAAGGCTAGAAATTGCTGGATTCTCCCCTCCCCAAGGGTCTGGTCTGTGCACGCCCCTTCCCAGTGTGTGCCGGCAGAGGAGACAGAAGATGAATATATCGCAAACACAGTCAGCAGGAATTCCCACATCCCCAACCTGGAGAAAAGGAGGTTGAGAGGGGACATGATAGCCCTCTTTAAGTATTTGAAAGGTTGTCACTTGGAGGAGGGCAGGATGCTGTTCCCATTGGCTGCAGAGGAGAGGACGTGCAGTAATGGGTTTAAACTACAAGTACAACGATATAGGCTAGATATCAGGAGAAATATTTTCACAGTCAGAGTAGTTCAGCAGTGGAATAGGCTGCCTAAGGAGGTGGTGAGCTCCCCCTCACTGGCAGTCTTCAAGCAAAGGTTGGATACACACTTTTCTTGGATGCTTTAGGATGCTTTGGGCTGATCCTGCATTGAGCAGGGGGTTGGACTAGATGGCCTCTATGGCCCCTTCCAACTCTATGATTCTATGATTCTATGATAACCTGCATGCTGTACAAGGCAGACAGTCAAACAAGGATCTGGGAAACCCAAGTTTATTTCATGAATTCCGCATCTCTTCCCCCCGCCCGCTGTCACAAGGATGGTTTCCTCTGACAGAATGACACTACAGCAGTAGCCCAAGAACCCTTTTTAACAACAA
Source organism: Paroedura picta (assembly GCF_049243985.1). NCBI lineage: Eukaryota > Metazoa > Chordata > Lepidosauria > Squamata > Gekkonidae > Paroedura > Paroedura picta. Next base: position 118,462,244 of record NC_135373.1, on the reverse strand, counting down.
AGGGGTCTTTTACAAAAAACTGGTTCGCCAGCATTATTTACAAGCCAAGGGTCGCTGGGATCAGCCGGTAGGTTCAAACGATTGTCTTCAGAAGGACAAAGTGGCTTTCAGGGATCTGTTTTCCACAGCAAAGGAAATCAAGAACTCTCAGTAGGGTCACAAGGAGGACCAGGGGCTGTGCACATGTGTTTTGATAGGGCAAGAAGCACACCCAATTCTTCCTATCTCTCTGCAACCTGCAGCATCTCAAAGCATCCCCATCATAATTAAAATGGCTTCTCCTCCCTCCTTCTCAGGCTGGGGCACCCATGTAAAGCCCTACATTTTTGCTTCTTTACGAAAATATTCTGGGGAACGTTGTGATTCCCATCACGACCCAAGCAACGCATTCATAGAATCACAGAGTTGGAAGGGACCTCCTGGGTCATCTAGTCCAACCCCCTGCACTATGCAGGACACGCACAACCCTCGCCACAGCAGCGCCCCTTCTGTAGCTGGCGTAAGCTGGCATGGTGAGCGTCGGGCCTGACTCGAGTGGGGGGAGGCATATTTTTATTTCATATTAGGTTTTATTTTATTTTGTCTATTTGATCTACTGAACTTCACCAATAAAGGCCCTCCCCTGCATCTGTCTCCCATCCCGGAGGGATTGCAAGTGGTCTGCATAATTGGCAGCTCCCGTGAGCGGATTCATCTTTTAAGGATTCAAGCATTTTACATTTTACATTGTTTTCACTGTCTTTATTGTTTATTGAATTTAGTTGTTTTATCAGATTGTTGTAAACCGCCCTGAGATGGCTATGCCAAGAGGGACAGTCATAGAAATCAAATTATGAATGAATGCAAGAATGAACGAATGAACGAATGAACGAATGAACGAATGAACGAATGAACGAATGAACGAATGAACGAATGAACGAATGAACGAACGAATGAACATCTATACCACCCTCCCAGTGAAGCCAGTTCATTTTTATTTGCATATGGGACACTGCAGGCAAAGGGTGGCGGGGTAAAAAGATGGAGGCCTGGTTTTTAATACTGACTTGCGTGTTTCTATTTGCATATTTTAATTATCATTTGCATATGGGAACACGGCAGGGGGCATGGCCACCTGGCATGACTTCCGTGGCACCTCGAAGCCTGAAAAACAAAAGAAGGCTGCCTTACAGCCTCCAAGGAAACAGGAAAACCTCATCTCGGATGGAGCAATGCGGAAAAGCCGCGGCCCCGACAAGGGCCTTTGAAAAAGATTTTGATTTACACCCTCTAAATCTGTGGAATGTGTCAGGCTCGAACATTCTCCGAAAAATAATAGCTTTCTGCTGCCGTTCCAAGAAGCCTGAAGCCTAGCCCCAAAGCTCTGGGGCAGGAGAGACATTAGTACAGAACTGGACAAATCCTCAGACTGATCCTCCGATAATCCCGAGGAAGTATTTTGCTCCCTTTCCTCCTAGGTAGCGCTGAGTCCTATTGCAGCTGAGATCCAGCGCCATTTGATTGAGCTCAAAGGCTCCCGATCCAGCTGTCGGCAAGAAAGACCCACCAGCTTCCTTATTTCCACTCTATCCACGTCCTGACGTGCATATCGCAGCTTTAGAGACAAGGACCAGGAGCAAGGGATTCACGTTAAGGGAAAGGAGTTTTACTTAAGTATTTAAAAAACATTGTCTGATGGTGAATCATAGAATCATAGAGTTGGAAGGGACCTCCTGGGTCATCTAGTCCAACCCCCTGCACTATGCAGGACACTCACAACCCTATCGCTCATCCACTGTAACCTGCCACCCCCTTGAGCCTTCACAGAATCAGCCTCTCCGTGAGATGGCTCTCCAGCCTCTGTTTAAAAATCCCCAAAGATGGAGAACCCACCACCTCCCGAGGAAGCCTGTTCCACTGAGAAACCGGAGGGGGGGAACTGCTCCCGTATCTCCACCGCTGCAGGGCCTTTCCTTCCCCTTCTTGCAAAACCTGGCAAGAGAGGCTGATTCTGTGAAGGCTGCTTGTAGATAGGGTCTGCTGCCTCGGAGGGTGGAGGAATCTCCTTCATTAGAAGGTTTGAGAATGGATGAGCACCTGTCGGAAGGGTGTGATTTTGAAGTCCCCGAGAAGGTGGGGTGGGGGGCTGGACTGGATGGCCCTTGGTGGTCTCTTCCAGCTCGGTGTGATTCTGATTTTGTTCCTTGCAGACTCACACAGACACACATCCTGCTTTAACACAAAGTGTTATTCAGCATAGGTGCAGGGGGTTAGACTAGATGATCCTGGAGAGGCCTTCCAACTCTATGATTCTATGGTTCCTTAAGATGCTACTGGATTTGAATCTTGGTCCACCAATTGCGGAGATGAGTTCTGAGAACAGAGTCCAACAAATCTCTAAATCAGACAGAGATCCTTCTATGGATGAACCCACAATTACTAGTAACAGATACGTCTTGGCAGGTGAGATAGAAAGCACTTTGGATATAAAGGCATGGAACCAGATATCTGAACATGTCCCCCGGCGGGTGTTTTACACAGCTTCAGCAAACTGGCTAGTAGTCCCCAGCCCCAAAGATGTCCAGCCCCAAAGATGTCCAACTGGCCTTGACCAGGGTCAGGGCTTTCTCTGCATTGGCCCCTGCCTTGTGGAATGAGCTCCCAGAGGACATCAGGACCCTGACAGAAATGGCCCAGTTCCGCAGGGCATGTAAGACAGAGCTCGTCAACCAGACTTATGGTCGAGATCAGCCCACACACAATCTAGAATTCCACTGCGCCCCAACCCCTCACTCCACCTTGGGTCATTCCTTCAAACTAGAAAAAACACAATTACATAAAATCTGCCTGGCTCAGGCAACTAGATATGGCAGATAGGCTACGGTACCCATTGATGACAAATTGTTGACCATTGATTTTATTTTTTTTAATTATTATTATTGAATTTATACCCCGCCTCTCTCAACGTGTCGGCTCAGGGAAGCTTACAGAAATAAAAAACAAAGAGCCAAATACAATAAAACAGTAAAAGCAACAACTCCCCCCAATCCATCCTTAAACTGTATACAACCAAAGACAACAAGATGGCGGATAAAAATCAGAAAACACCTCCCCAACTCCTTCTCCCATCAACCATATCTGGCCAATAATGGCGTACAATGGAACTGCCCAGCCATTGGATATACTAACTAAGCTTGGCAAATTGACATAGGGCGGGACTCCCAGATCAACCAACCCTGGCATTTACTAATAATACATATATATATATTATACCAATAGATGTAAACCACCCCGAGACAACCAATTTTATTGGGACGGTCTATAAATATAAATAATAAATAAACAAACAAGAGCCAAATCCGTGGACATGTCTGGGTCAACCACCAAGCAGCACTGACCAGATGGATTATTATGGGATGGAACTGTGGCTCAGTGGCCAGGCAGAAGGTCCAGTGCAATGGCCGACATCTCCAGTTGAAAGAGGGAGAGGACAGAACTCAACTCTTGACCCCGAGAAAGCCACCGTCAGTCAGCGTACATGTTCCTGACCTTGATAGGCTCTGCGCTCTGACTCCATATCAGGCAACTCCACGCACATGTGTGTAGAAACCACCAAGCCGATTGGGTAAATTAAGGACACGGAAGACACATTTGTCTGTGCTGCAAAGATAAAGAGACCTCCTATGCACTTTGAAAAGTTTAAACGGCAACGGCAAGGAACTCTGGGCCAGGTCAAGTCAGTTGCAAAGGCAGAAGAGAGATTTCACCCTCGTTCCCAGTAACATTTTTGGAATCTCAAACACACACACACCCGTTCCATACCTAGTATCTGCTTCATCTGCGGGAAAGAGAAGATTTTTAAAAAATTTTTATAGCCTATCCTTTCCAGTTGGCTCAGGGTAGGTCACAACAAGGCATATAAAAGTCTTAAAATTACACTGATAAATATATATTAAATGTTTTAAATTAAAACATATCTATTTAGATTTATTATTTATTATTTGAGCCTCTTGTGGCGCAGAGTGGTAAGGCAGCAGACATGCAGTCTGAAAGCTCTGTCCATGAGGCTGGGAGTTCGATCCCAGCAGCCGGCTCAAGGTTGACTCAGCCTTCCATCCTTCCGAGGTCGGTCAAATGAGGACCCAGCTTGCTGGGGGGTAAACGGTAATGACTGGGGAAGGCACTGGCAAACCACCCCGTATTGAGTCTGCCATGAAAATGCTAGAGGGCGTCACCCCAAGGCTCAGACATGACTCGGTGCTTGCACAGGGGATACCTTTACCTTTACCTTTATTTAGATTTATATATAGGTAATATAGGGCTCCAGTATGTTTCCCTGCACAAGGCAAATAGTTGGCGGGAGAGATACTGCAATCAGGAAGCAGCAGGGATTGGAAGGGTTTTGAGCCAGGCTTGATTCCCCGTTCCTCCTCTGCATGCAGACAACTGGGTGACCTTGGGCTAGTCATAGTTCTCTTAGAGCTGTTCCCACCCACAACAGTTCTCTCAGAGCTCTCTCGGAGCATCTGTTGTGGGGAGAGAAAACGGAAGACGTTTGCAAGCTGCTTTGGGACTCTTTCAGGTCATGAATAGCGAGGCATTTTAAAAAAAAGAGTCGTCTTCTGCTGCTGATACCACTATTTACCACTATTTACAGTTGTGCAAGTATTGCTGCTTGTTCCTGGATCCTCACCGGGACACAGGCGCTCGACGCCGTTCTCTCTTTTTGTTTCGGTTTCTCCGCCAACTGTCCGCACCTCCCAAGAGGACCGCCCCACACGCCCTCACACGTCCAGAACTGTAGTTACGGATAATTCACAAGGCTATTATCTCAACCACGAAACATAACCGCTTGGAAGGGGGAAAGCTCGAGAAATGAAAACAACAACTTTGGGGGCGAGAGGGGGGGGGAGAGTCAAGCATTCGCCTCATTTTGGCAGCGAAATCTCCCCCCTTCCCTCCCCCCCCCGGGTTCCTGTTTTGGGAGAAAAAAAGAATGGAAAAGAAACAAGCTGGTTTTCAAGCTGTCAGGTCTGAAGTTCTATTTATCTCAGAAAGGCCGTAATAATTCCCAACTGAGCCGGCAAGAGTGATTATCCCGACTAAATTGAGCAATTCAGAAGAATACACTTACCATAGTTGGGTTTTTTTGTGTGTGTGTTTTTTGTTTTTTGTTTTTTTTTTTAAGAACGGAAAACCAAGCCAAAACATTAGGCTCAAACAATGTGAAAAATTCTCATTTAAAACCACAAACTCAAAACTAAGATCTAGCCTCGGAAGGAGCTTAACATTTCGAGGGAACCAGCAAAAACCAGGGCTCTTGCCATTAATCCGTCTGGAAGATCAGTGCTTCTCATCCCCTCCGTGAAATGCTGACATTCTAGCCGCACAGGTGATCTCTCTACCTGGGCATGGCCTTGCAATTCAAAATCATAGAATCATAGAATCACAGAATCATAGAGTTGGAAGGGGCCATACAGGCCATCTAGTCCAACCCCCTGCTCTACGCAGGTTCAGCCCAAAGCATCCTAAAGTGAGGCAGACTCAGATTTGGAGAAACGGGTTTGATTCCCCATTCCACAGAAGAACCTGTTATTGTAGTGACCTTTGATAAAGACCTTTAGATTGGAAGGTGTTCGGTCCAGGTGTTTTAGACTTACAGTTTTACTGATAAACGTACGTGACCTATAAGAAAACGGGAGAAGGAATGAGGCGAAGGCTTTGAAATGCAAGAGGAGGATGGGAGGGGCACCCTCAAGCAGGTCCAGGAAGGTGCCACAACCCCGCAGGAGATCCGGGAGCAAAAAACCTCAAAGGGCACGAAAACAATGGGTCAGGAACTGGGGGTTCATGACAGGTGAGGCCATGTGACGCTTTTGTCCAGTAGGACTATGATTGTCCACTAGAAATTAGATGGACGATGCAGATTTTTTTTTTTAATTTTCCTTTGGCAGCTGCCCCCATGCCGCAAAGATCCACAAAGGTAGCGGAAGGTAAGCTGTGGCAGCCATGCTGGAGCTGGCTCTACCTCCCACGGCAGCCATTTTGTGGCGGCACCCCGTCATGCTTACTAAATCGCAGAAACTCGCTTGAAGTTTGTTTACTTGGATTTCAGCAAGGCTTTTGACAAGGTTCACCCATGATGTTCTGATGGGTAAATTGGAAGGCAAAAGACTAGACTCTTAATTTAGACCAGCCTTTCTCAACCTTTCTCCCGTTGAGAACCCCCTGAAACATTCTTCAGGCTTTGAGAAAGCCCGGAAGTGGCACGATCATGCAGAATATGGTAGAAAACATAGCTGTGTACATGTCCACTCAGGGGTCCTTCCCACCCACTCCAGGCCCATCGCTGGCCATTTTGGGAGGTGGGGTTGACATCAGCACATATGATCCTATTGTCCAATAAACCTTTTTAAAATATTAAAATTAATTATTACCCACCCATTCAGGAAATTCTTCTGAGCAGTCAAGAAACCCTAGGGTTTCATGAAACCCTGGTTGAGAAAGCCTGATTTAGACCCTGTCAAACTTCATGTACTTTCCAAGAATCTCTGTACTTCCCAGTAAATTCCCATTCCTTGCTTTTGGAATATCCCGGGTCCAACTAGGTAAGTGCTTAGTGTCCTTTCATGTATATATAAGAGAAAAGCAAAGTGACCTCCTTATTTCTACAATGCCTCCCTAAACAAATACGCATACTCCACGGGTGCATAGCCAAAAGTTTTCCTTTCTGCTCCTAAGTGGCAGGAAGACTCTAGTGAGTTGGAAAGAAACATTCTTAAATGGTTAGAGCAACCAATTAGCATGCGTGCTTCTTCCGTGCCTATAGGGATCAGAAACGTGGAGGCAGGCTTTAAATCCGATTTAAATCATCATGGTTTAAATCAAACCACTCTGCTGGAAACATAGCCAAATTCTGACTTCTCAAGCTTGACTTGAGAAGAGCCAGTTTGGTGTAGTGGTTAGGAGTGCGGACTTCTAATCTGGCATGCTGGGTTCGATTCTGCGCTCCCCCACATGCATCCAGCTGGGTGACCTTGGGCTCGCCACGGCACTGATAAAATTGTTCTGACCGAGCAGTGATATCAGCGCTCTCTCAGCCTCACCCACCCCACAGGGTGTCTGTTGTGGGGAGAGGAATGGGAAGGCGACTGTAAGCCGCTTTGAGCCTCCTTCGGGTAGGGAAAAGCGGCATATAAGAACCAACTCTTCTTCTCCTCTTCTTCTTCCCTTCATTATGCATTGTGTTTATTCTGTCCCGTAATACAATTAAGCTGAATCCAAATACTGTAAACCAGATCACTTCATGAACATGAACGACTGTATCATAATGATCTCACAGAGAGCAAACAAAGTCTAATTCTGACATTGCTCCCTGAATTTGCAACGCTCTCACCCGGAAGGAAAGTGGTTGGCTTTCAGGGGTATCGTCGGGTAGCTGATCCGATATGATCCTGTGGCTGTCGGCAGGGAAGTCTAAAAGTAAAGGTGCTGAGGCTCCAACTGAGGGACTGGGACAGCAAACGGCAAGATAACGCCTGCAGAAAAAGGCTGAAAACGGGGATGTTTTCCGGGAAATCTTGCGGGCCCTTCAACTCCGCTCCTCCCACCCACCCTGTTTCTCACCAAGTCTTCATGAGAACATTCCATTAAGATTCAGAAGCATCAACTGAAAAAGAAAAGTTTAGCCCGGCCAAATAAACTCTGCCTCTGGAGACAAGAAATCACCCCTCATCACTCTGCAAACATAAAGGTCACAAAGGTCAGGAAATCGCCTGAAGCACAGATTAGATACAGAGTGGATTGAGTGCCAGAAATGGATCTGGGAGACAGAGGTCTGAATCCCGGGCTGCCATGGAAAATTACTGGGTGACCTTGAGCCAGTTAGATACTCTCCGAACAACACTCCTGTACAGGACTGTTGAGAGGACAATATGGAGGCAATGAGATGGCTTTGAGTCCTCGTTGGGGAGAAACTTGCTTTTAGTCTCTGTTGGAGAAGTGGAACATAAATGAAGCCCGGAAAAACTGGAACATCATGGGTCTCCCCAAATGGTTGGGGTTCTCCTCCTACATCCTTCCTCTCACTGAGGATCATCAGATGAAGACTCAGCTGATAACGTCACAGTGTTAGCTTTTTAGTAATTTTTAACGGTGTGGATGTGTTTTACGGTTTTATTGTTTATTACCCTGTACCCCGCCCTGAGATGACTGGCTCAAGAGGGGCGGCAGATGATGGATGGATGGATGGATGGATGGATGGATGGATGGATGGATGGATGGATGGATGGATGGATGGATGGATGGATGGATGGATGGATGGATGGATGGATGGAGAACCCCTGAAAGATTCTTCAGGCTTGGAGGAACTGGAGTAATGGCATGATCATGAAGAATATGATTGGAAAGCATAGTTGTATACGTGTCCACTCAGGGCCGCTCTTCTTCCCACGCCCTCCAGGACCATCACTGGCCATTTTGGAAGGGAGGGGCAGGTTGACATGACAATATATGGTCATATCTCCGGATAAATGTTTGACAAATTTAATATATAAAAAATAATTATCCCACTCAGGCTTTCGCAACCAGGGTTTCAAGAAGGGTTTCCCAAATGCATGGGAGTTAATTTTTATACAATTCACAAATTTGTTAAACATTTATCAGCTGATATGATCACATATGGTCATGTTGACTCCCCTCCCCTCCCCAAAATGGCCAATGATGGGAAGGGGAGGGTCCCTGGGTAGGCATGTACACAGGTATACTTCCCATCCACATTCTGCACAATTGTGCCACTTCTAGGGTTCTTGAAGCCTGAAGAATGTTTCAGGGGTTTCTCAATAGTAAAAAAGTTGAGAAAGGTTGCTTTACCAGTTCGATGAAATCTGTCCTACGCTTCATAGTGTCTACTTTCAAAATAACAGGAGCCACAAGTTTTAAGGAGGAGAAAGACATAAGGAGGGAACCAAACAGGAGTCAATCTGACAAGATATCTTTTAAAGATATTTTCTTAAATATATATATAAACCCCGTATTTAAAAAAAAAAATCCTATTCACTCTGCTTTTTTAAAAGTTTTTTTTAAACAAAAATTGAAAGAAAACAAAAAAAAAAGATTTTGTTTGGATATAGTCAGGCAGGAAATGGCTGAGGTGGGTTAAAATACCTTTCTTGTACATGCCTTACAAAGAATTTCCTCTGCTTACTAAAATAATATTTGTTTGCGTGTCAATCTTGATATTTCAGAGCTCCCAAAGCCGGGCTTGCCTTGTATTGCCCTCTGTATCTGTGACCATAAACAGACATCTGCCAACCCTCCAAAGACACATAAAATTGATATTTATGGACATTTTACAGGGCAAATTTATATACATGTTTACATAATGTTTATACTGGTGTTTGCTTCTGCATTAGCTCTGCATAAGGGCTGCAAAGTTGTGGGTGTGTGGGACTGTTAGTCTCAGGTCGTCAGTTGGCTTGCTACCTGCCATGAAGTTTTCCCCCACCCTCCGTACAAAGACCTGTTCCTCAGATATATACCAGCATTTGACCATATCCACTCCAATGGTTGAACCACCTTTTTGATGCTCCTGGAACTTTGCATGGTTTTTACATAGCAACACAAAAGGGATGATGCAGTTAAGAATCATAGAATCATAGAATCATAGAGTTGGAAGGGGCCATACAGGCCATCTAGTCCAACCCCCTGCTCAACGCAGGATCAGCCCTAAGCATCCTAAAGCATCCAAGAAAAGTGTGTATCCAACCTTGGCTTGAAGACTGCCAGTGAGGGGGAGCTCAGTTATCAAAGATGAAAGCCGTGTGGCTCAACAAACATATCTATCTTTAAACCGCCCGTGGCGCTGCCCCCCCCGCCTCAGACCGCTGCCGCCGCCGAAAGCCCGCCGCCTGGGGGAGGACCCGCTGCCCGATGGAGCCCCCACCCACAGTAAGTCCCTAGCGCCCGCTGTATTAATCATACAGCGGGCTTGATTACTAGTATCTATATATTCTGATAAAGTTGACTTCAACTGAGCTAAATGTATTTCAGTCTTTAATCTGGAAGAAACAGTATATCTTCACATCATAAAGCAGAGTTAGACGAAAAAGAACAGATTGAGTAAGAGAGAACAAGCGCCCCGGATATGGCCCAGTTTCGCAAGTCTTCCTCAGCTCATTCATCAGTTACACGCAACCACACAAAGTCAAACTGAGCACATGGCCTCTTGGACAGATCCAACGAAACCCTAAATACATTCACATCATAAAGCAGAGTAAGATGAAAAATATCTTCACTTTATCATCATAGAACAGAGTCAGTAAGACAGAACCTGGATACGAGCCAGTTTCGCAAGTCTTCCTCGGCTCATTCATAAGTTCCACGTGACCACACAAAAACTGAGCACAGATTCCATGAAAGACTGAAATACATTTAGTGTGGCTGAAACCAATTTTATTGGAATATACATATGATTGTTGAGCCATACTGGTTTTTACATAGGGTAACTATATCTAAGGAAAACCCAAGTGGTCTTTGATATGATACTAGCCATTTTCAGTTAGCAACCAGCCTCTCATTACCATATCATCAGGCATATAAATGAGCAGAAACTCATAATCTTCTAGTCCAGCCATTCTCAACATTTGTTTGGCCACAGCCCATTTAGGAGCTCTACTCAGGTTCCTGGGGCCCCTGCAGTAGGCCAGCCACTTATGCAATGAGCTAGGCCAGTGGTCCCCAACCTTTTTCAGGCTGGGGACCAACGGCAGCAGGGAGGGCGATTGCCCGTCCGCGCATCCCGCACATTCACGACCGCGCACACGCAATGCGTCATGTGTGGCCGAAAACTCCCATGCACAAAAGTGCCACACATGCAGTTTTCAGCCGTGCATGGCGCATACGCGGCCCTGCTTCCCTCTCCCCCCAAGCTTGCAGCCTGGGAAGTTTCTTACTGAGGGGGGGGGAGAGGGAGCTGCGGCCCAGTGCCAGGGCCGCCGCGGCCCGCCACCGGTCCGCAGCCCGGTGGTTGGGGATCACTAAGCTAGGCTTTAAAAGATTTCCAGTCAACCAGTAGGCAGATTACAAAATATGATAACAGCAGTCAACATACAACATTTAAATCTTACAGCAAAGATTCCTAGTAAGCCAAGTTAATGCATGTGGGCTGAGACTGCAGATCACAGGAAAGCAACAGAACAAGATTAGGGCAACAAGACAATCATGATAGGATTGAGGTGAACCATTACATTGCATTACATTTGCTTCCTCCTGAATGTCCTCCTGAAAAATTCTGTTTCAGACATTTTGAGGAACAACATGGGCATGGGAGCCTCCCTTCCGTCATTGCTGCGTAGATCTTGGGGTGCGAGCGACAGGAGGAAAATAAATCACCCAAGACTGAATTCAGGCCAACTCTGTACTATGATGTTTCCAGCAACATGATAGGTCACATAGAAGCAAGCTTCACTCTCTATGATCTAGACCAGGGGTAGTCAAACTGCAGCCCTCCAGATGTCCATGGACTACAATTCCCATGAGCCCTTGCCAGCGAATGCTGGCAGGGGCTCATGGGGATTGTAGTCCATAGACATCTGGAGGGCCGTAGTTTGACTACCCCTAATCTAGACCTTATTTATATGCACCAAAGTGGCATGGGTGTGATCTAAAATTTAGGAAGCGCAGATACCTGACCTCTGCTAGGGAGCAACCATAGGGTAACTTCACTGAATCTACCCATTGAGTATAAATAAATGGTTTCCAAATTCCCTACTGAATGCAATCCTTTCAACTATTTGTTTGGCAAAGAACCCCTGCACAGCCAATATATGCATATTAGAGAAGATTCTGGGGCATATATTAGTACATGTATTGAATTTGGGGCAAATACTGGCTTGCTGGGCTAGTCACCCAAACACACCCCAGATTGTGCTCTGTTTTCATGTACCTGCATACTTGTGTAGAAAAATATTTCTTTGTGTATGCACGGGCCTAATATTAGTAACGGCTAGCTTGTCACCATTACAGATTTTCTAACCGAGCAACCCTCAATCACTAACTGGTTAGCTGAAATCTCTTCTCCCCTCTCGCCATTTACAGAAATGACAAATGTTAGTCCTCTCCAAGAGAGACATTTGCACATGTCAAGGAACACACGTCACCTGAAAAGTATCTGTAGGAAAAAGCTGGGTGAAACTAGGAGTGCTGAATCACCTGCTGGTTCAGATCATGTTCTGCTCGCCAATCACAAAGGGGGAGCGGTTTTTCAGTCCAGCAGTTGATTTGTTCCTATGCAGCTTGAGACAAGGGATGTGAAGCAAGAGCAGGAGAGCTGGGGGTGGGGACAGGCCAGCATCACAAGTGTGATGATATCACTTCCTAGAAAAGCCCGGAAGCAACAGTAATAGCTCTAAGAATTACTGAAAACTCCACGGCAACAGGAACTTGTGGGGGGAGTTCCCCTGTACTGACCAAAGACTTTGCCACCCTACTTGAGATAGTTCAGCAGAACTACTGTCTGCACATTCAAGTATCACTCCTCTACCTTCTTTCACAGCACAATGGTGTCATGTAGTGTTACATAACCAGGTTCTTAAGAAAAGCAAACTAAAGTCCCAGGAGCCCCTGGCTGCACTCCTGTTTCCCACTGCCACCCCCGTTTTCTTCTCCAGACTCTCAGTGCACATGTGTTCATGCACATGTGTGTGCACACACACATACAGAGTAGTCTGTTCCCAGACAGTAGAAAGTGTCCTTCACAACTCTGTCTCCTATTCCGCATGCTAAGGCTCTTGCTTGTAGCTCTGGCCGCCTTTTGGCCAGTAGGCGTAAAAATGTAGATTTTGCTTTGTTCTGGCTGTCCTTTGAAGATAAAAGCCTTTCGGCCAGGCCACGGGAATAGCTTAGGGTGGGACGAAGGTGTGTTGTCTATATCTACCCGAAAACTAGCCATGCCAGTTGCTCTTTGCAATAATATATTTCCTGATACCCCAGATGTACCGACTTGGACACAAGCTTGCTTGTTTGGTTTAGATCCCGGGTCCCCAACCTGAGGCCCGTAGACCACATGCAGCCCCCGACCTCTTTCTGTGCAGCCCTCCAACCAGCTTGTCTGCTGCTATCATCCTCATCCTCAGTAGGTTAATAATTTTGTTACATTCTGGTTTAAGATGTGGCCCTCTTTAGGTACTGGGCACGCTAATGTGGCCTCCATGTATCAAAAAGTTGGGGACCCCTGGTTTTAGATTAATAAGATCGCAGACACATGACTATTCATGTGGAGCTCTGCTCAGGCCTCACTGTGGCACCTTAATTGGAAATGCGGGCTAGGAGACACTCAATACAACTTGGACACATGAAGCTGCCTTATACCTGAATCAGACCTCAGATCCATCAAGGTCAAAATTGTCTACTCAAGCCGGCAGCAGCTCCCCAGGCTCTCAGACAGGTCTTTCACATCACTTCCTACCTGGTCCTTGAAACTGGGGCTGTCAGGGATTGAACCTGGGACTTTCTGCACGCCAAGCAGAAGTTCTTCCACGGAGCCACAGTCCTGCCCCACGCCCCATGGCTGCATGTCACACAAGAAAGGACTGGCAGCTGAGTTAAGAATCATACAAGGCGGCCTTCTATCATCCATTTCTTCTCACTGATGAAGGTAGAAGGAACCTTTGGTTTCTGAGTCGATTAGAGAAAACTCGTGTTTTTAAGTTCTCGACCGCTTCCTGGATGGAAAGAGAAGGCTGGAACTGAACAGAAACAAATATGCTTCTAACCCTAATTGGCTTAAAATTTCGCTAGCCGTGGAAAGGTAGCCAACTTCTAGAAGAGAATCAAGGTGCTACTTTGCTACTATCCATTTCTTTCCCAGCCTTATGGCAACTATGCACAAAGACTGAAATGGCGATCGATGGGCAGCCGAATTTGGCTTCGCTTTTCAGCTCACGCCAGCCGCAGCGGGGTAGCATTCCCCCAAATACCAACAAAACCCTTTCCGAAGCCAGTTACCTGGAATACCCAAGCCATTCCGAAAGAGAATCAAAGCTTCCAGAGGCCCCTAAGGATCAAATTATCTCTCAGAGCTGATTTATCAGTTGTCAAGTCCGCCCTGGGCTGTTTTTCAGCCACCACCTGGACATTCCCCATTAATCAAAGCTGTGACAAATGGGGCGGGAGAAAGAGGATCTCAGAACTTTCGACCGTCGATGGAGCAACCATTTGTACCCCTTTGAACAGGAGTCAGAATTCGGCATTACGTTACTTCTGCTCAGCGTGTGAACTCAGCTCTTTTTTTATGCAATAAGAATGCTGGCCACGGAAATTAACAGGACTCATTCAATAATTCACCGATTACAAAGACCACTCAAATGCACATGTAGGGACTGAATCCTAGCCCGGAGGCCATGAATAGAAATTTTAAATGGGGAGGAAAGGAGAAGAGTTGTTTCTTATACCCTGCTTTTCTTGACCAGGAGACTCAAAGTGGCTTCCAATCGCCTTCCCTTTCCTCTCCCCACGACAGCCACCCTGTGAGGGAGGTGGGGCTGAGAGATCCTGATATTATGGCTCTGTGAGAACAGAACTATCAGGACTGTGACAAGCGCAAGGTCACCATGCTGGCTGCACGTGGAAGAGCGGAGAATCCAACCCAGCTCCCCAGACTAGAAGCCGCTGCTCTTAACCACTGCGCCAAGCTGAGTCCGTCCTGGTCAGTGTTTGGATGAGAGACCACCAAGGAAGTCCACGATCATGACGCAGAAGCAGGCAACAGGAAGACCACCTCTGCACAGCTCGTGCCACGCAAACCTTTCGGGGTCACCATGAGTCAGCTGCAACTTGACGGTGTTTTCCTTCACTGCCCCATCTGTGCACTCTTAACATTAAATCCTTATTTTACCCTTGGTTCTGCTACATGTGCGACAAATGGACGCCCTCCATAACCTCAGAAATTAGGGCCAAGCCAAGAGCCAGAATCCAGTCTTTCCAAGAAGCAGGTCCTTGCCAAATATTTCTCAAAACCAAGGATTCGTTTGTTGCCCGGGGCCAAATGTTGGAAGCCTCGTTTCTTTTTCTTTTATGGCTATTAAGGATAGGGAAGAGGTTCACATCCATTTAGACATTGTTCCTGGTCAAAGTCAGAGACCTTACAATTCTATTCTGGTGCCTGGATGGGCACCAAAAAGCTTTGGGGCATTACAAAACTGACCGATTTCTAAGAATTCGAGGAAGTAGAAAGGGCAAAAAGTCATTTTGACATAGTCTCGGAAGAGGAAAAGAGAGTTTCTCGAAAGGATTTTGATAGCTTTCAATGGGGCTGGACCAACCCAAAACCCCAAAAGATTCCCATCTCTCAGACCTCAGTTTGGCCTTCAACAAACTGACAGTTTTAGGTTATAAGAACTTTTTAAAAAAATAGACAAAGGTCAATTTTTCTAGGAACATTTTCACATTATTGTTCAGAACTGGATGTTATTCATTGCTGATCCAATTTCAATGGGCCAAGTCATGATTGTGGCCAATTGGTAATTAGGGGGGGTCATTAATCCTTGTTTTATTGATTGTGCATATTTTACATTTTATGGTTTTAAAATGTTTTTTAATGTACCCGTGTTGCATTTATTTCTGGGGTTAGCCACCCTGAGGGAAGGATGGGCTATATAAATTAAATAAATAAGTAAAGCGATACAGGGATAGGGGTTTCATACAGCTAATTTCCTTTTGTTAATGCGCCTTCCCAGAAACGTAATGGTCATTTCCAACCATGCTTTTTCCCCCAAGCAATCTTCTTCCAAGGTATTTCTTTCATATTATAAGTTGAGTGCTATAGCGCTAAACCAATAGAGCACCGAAGAGCTATAGCACCACCACTGACATGCCTGGACTCCACTGAGAGCGTCTCAATGGTGCTGCTATACAGTTAAATAACGATATTGATTTATCGCCAGAGTGCTCAACTTAGAATGTTAAAAAAAACCTCAGAGGAAGATCGCACAGTGAAAAGGGGGGAGGAGCAGCACTGTAGGAAGCGCTATGGACATTTTAAACAGCATACCCCAATAATTCAGAAGCTCAACAAAGGGGTAGGGAAAGGAAGAAAGCCGTTTCCCTCTAAAGCGGTTCAATCCCCACTTTCCTAACCTGCTGCAAGTGGGTTTGTATGCACGGGCCAATAAATTCTGAAAGCAGCCAGTTGCTAAACAACGGGGGGGGGGGGGGGGAATCCATAAGCAATCAGTCACTAAAACAGAATACAAAGGTGGTCTGAAAACGGCCTAGCTGTCTTCTTCCATACAGACACCTCTGCAAAGTTTACAATAAGATTCTGATATCAATGCTTACATTTCAGTATTTATTGACCTCATTTACACCCTGGCTTTCTCCATCCAACCCCACCCCAAGAAACTTGACAGCTTTCAAGATTGGGCTAGGTTGATCTAAGCAGGATTGGCCATGGCTGGGAGACCTTGTTAAATATTTATTATGGTGCACAATTAAAAACAGAATAAAAACTTCTTAAAAACTATACCAAACTAACAGCACATAGAACCAAGGACCAAACGAGTTTCGACACTTCCAGGTCTTCCTCAGTGGTCAAGATTATAATAATACACTCTCTATGTAAATATACCTATATAGAACTCTCTATAATGCATAGCTGAATGGTTCAGTGGGATCTGTAATGTGTAAATTTTATCCTTTTTGGAGACCAATTCCTATGTTATATCCCTAAAGTCACCACTCTTCACTATCATTAATTTCTGTACTCAAGAGTATAATCTCATGTGCGTCAGAAAAAGCACCATAATAAATATTTAACAAGTTTTACATTATTTTTATTGTTCAGCTCAACTTGTGAGTTCCTACCTGTTAAGGTTGGGTTTTGTCCCTTTTTTGGTTTAGCATGGCTGGGAGACCACCATGGAAGGCCGTGAGTGCTATGCAGAGACAGGCAATGGCAGACCACCCCTGGTCTTGGTGTCCTGGGATCATCATAAATCAGCTGTAACTCAATGGCGACCACTTGTAATTATTTCTCACCAATATATAAGGCACTTTTGTGTGGTTAGTATTTGAAGGGGAGATCCCCAAGGAATTCAAGGTAGCTTCACAGAGGTCCACAGCTGTGCAGACCCTCTGACTTGGTGAAGCCAAACAGAACTACTGGATATGAATGAAGGCCCACCAGGGTCCAAACATACCTCTAAAGCAGCAGTGAACAAATCATGGCTCTCCAGATGTCCATGGACTACAATTACTATGCTGGCAGGGGCTTATGGTGATTGTAGTCCATGACATTTGGAGAGCCACTGTTTGGGCCACCCCTGCTCTGAAAGAATCTGTCTGCCTGGTGCTTGGAACATCAAAATACATGGCTGTTGGCCTGGCATCCCCTTTGGTGACTCACAAGTAGCCCAGGGCCAGGACTAGCAACTCTCACGAGCTTGTAGCTTCACAGCTTTTCGAATCCAGGAGAAATCTTGCTTCCATGTCACTCAGAAGACAGGTTGCACTGTAAAGTAATGCCTTTACTTGGCCACACGACCCCTAGTCATAACAACGGTTAAGCTGAACGCGTTGAAACAAGACCACTCTCACCATCGCTCCCAAAACATGGGGCAAGTTGTGAAATGGCTCACTAAAAAAGTCTCGCTACTCTAAGAAGATACATCAAGCCAAGGCAACCTGGCTGCCTGGCCTTTAAAAAAATACCCCTCATCCTAATTATTCCCACTTTTTGAAAAGAATGTGTACAGCAACTCTACAGAAAGGAGGGGAAATTGCACACCCAACAGATTGCACAGCTTTTTCGCCCAACACACATCGTAAAATAAATAATTAAACACATCTGCTTGTGCGCCTCATCCTCCGGGAGTTCTCTGCCTGGATCCTCCACGCCGATGGCTTTTCCAGCCATTTGGCAGGCTCAGAGATAAGAATGGCCTGGCCACCGTCCAGGTTTGCAATCAAGATGGCTCACGAGGACCTCTGTTGACGTAAGACGCCAGGGGTCTGAAAATGGACACTCTCCCCAGCATGAGAGAGAATTCATCAGCAGAGTATGTCCAGAATATGTTTTTACTGGCTGCACCAAAACTATGGGGATGGGAAAGACCTCAAGATGTCAGTGGTGGTCCATGCGCCTTGAAAGGACCCAGTCCTGGTTCGTTCCCCAATGGTTTGCTCCCCCTACACTTTTGCCAAGCAGTGCCGGGGATGGGGGGGGGGAGTCCCTCAGGAGAGACTGATGGTAGGCTCCATTCCTTGGCCCTCTCTGTCCATCTATCCCTCAAGGGTACTGAACAGAGTGCAAAATTCCAGATTTACTGAAGAAAGGGTCTCTCTCATGAGGTCAGTGATCCCAAGTTCCAGTGAATTCATGTCCCTTCTTGACAGCAACAGAAAAGATAGGGGACTTGTGGCTTATTCCCAATCTCTTTCCCACACAAAAGATTTTGAGACATCTCCTCTGAGCAGAACCCAGAAAACCTTCTGCTATAGAACTCGGACAGCCGCTCCTACTCTGGGGCAACCCGGAGTTAGAGGGTTGGGCTACAGGGATGCCAGCCTACAGGTGGGGCCTGAGGATCTCCTAGAATTACACCTAATCTCCATGCAACAGAGAACAGTTCCCCTGGAGAAGGTGAATGTTTTGGAGTAGGCTTTCTCAACCACGGTTTCATGAAACCCTGGGATTCCTTGGTGGTCCTGCAAGGGTTTCCCGAATAGGTGGGTGTTAATATTATTATTTTTAATTTGTTAAGCATTTATCAGGTGATATGACCATATATGGTCATGTTGACCTGCCCCCCCCTTCCCAAGATGGCCAATGATGGGCCAGGAGGGGGTGGGAAGGGGAGGGGCCCTGGGTGGGCATGTACACAGCTATGCTTCCCAACCATATTTTGCATGATCGCGCCTCTTCTGGAGTTTCTCAAAACCCCAAACAACGTTTCAGGGGTTTCTCAATGGTCAAAAAGTTGAGAAAGGCTGTTTTGAAGGATAGACTTTATAGCATTGTATTCTACTGTGGTCCATGGTCACTTTAGGCTCCATCCCCAAGTCTCCAGCTATTTCCCAACCTGGAGCAGGCAACCTTACCCCTACATCCCCTGCTGGTCACCGGGGGGGGGGGGGGGACCTGGGAACCCTACTGGACTAGGACCGGGGAGACCAGAGTCGAAATTGCCACTCGGCCACAAAGTCCCCTTGTCCGAAGAACTATCTAATCCACTGCACATGGCTGCTGCAAGAACAAAATGGAAGGCGGAATCCATGCACGCCGCTTGGGAGGGCCTTCAAGGAAGGGGAGGGATAAAAACATAAACAAATAGAACGAGCTGTGAGCTTAGTTCAGAACACAAGAACACATGCCAAGCCTGTGTTCTTTTTCCAAGTGGAACAGCAACATATTAATTTGGTACCTGATTACCATATCTTGCATTAAAGCATTTTGCCTTAAAAAAAAAAATTGTACAGGCTTTCCGGATCTTGGGTTAAAGTGATGTCGGGTGGGAAATAAAATCAACACAGGAGTTTCCAAGGCCCTTTTCAAGTCTTCGCCTGATGAGGGGGCAAAATTCTACCGACCAAACTTGCCCAGACGCCACCTTAGCGAGCTGCAGTGCTAGGAAATCACTGCATTTGTTGATTTTCTCCGTCTCCTGCAGCTGTTCTAGACCAACGACAACAGACAAATGACTCTTTTAGAAGGAGAGGGGCCAGTAACAGAAAGTGGCATGGTCAGAGTTGGGTTTGCTTTTATTAAAAAGAGTACAATATTTAGTTGATATTGGTGAAACCGGTTTTTTGAAATTGTGTTGATTAAAAAGGTAACCAGGCAGCAGGGTTTTTTTAATGTTTATTTTAAGTACCAATATATCCCAAAACCATGTTAGAAGGTGAATTCCTATATATATATCTTGGCCAAGCAAGAGTATGTCCAGCAGCTACTATTATTCAACTGTCAAGAACATGAAACCGTCTTGCCCTGAGTCAAATCTATCAAGGTCAGGAACGTTTAGTCAGATTGGCAGTAGCTCTTCAGGATCCCAGACTGAGGATGCTCTCATCAACTAGGATCATAGAGTTGGCAGGGGCCAGACAGACCATCTAGTCCAACCTCCTGCTCAAGGCAAGAGCAGCCCAAAGCATCTATGATAAGTGGTCAACCAGTGACTGAAGATTGGCAAATGAGGAGGAGCTCACCATCTCCTTAGGCAGCCAGTTCCACTGCTGAACTACTCATTGACTGTAAAAAAAAAGTTTTTTCCCAGATATCTAGCCAGTACCGTTCTACATGTAGTTTGAAGCCATTACTGTGGGTCCTCTCCTCTGCCACCAACAGGAACCGCTCCCTGTCCTAAGTAACAACCTTTCAAATGATTAAAGAGATCCATCTTGTCCCCTCTCCACCTCTTCTTCTCCAGGCTGAACATTCCCAACGCCCTCAGCCTTTCCTCACAGGGCTTGGTCTTCATCGGCCTTCTTTACCACTGCATCACATTATCTACTCGTAGTTCACTTACACTCCACAAGTACCCTAAGATCTCATTCACACATACACTGTGAACTACTATCTGATCCTACTGTCTAATCCTTTTTTTAAAAAAAAAATTCGAAATGGGAGATGCTAGGGACTGAACAGGGGTCCTTCTGCAGGCCAAGCAGATCTTCTTATCACTAAACCACTGTCCCTGCCTGATGAGGCCAGAGAAGGGAAAAGAACAAGCACCCTGTATCCACCTCCGGCTGAAAAACTACTCCCCGAGAACTTTGTGTGCATGCATATCTATGTGCCAGCTTGGTGAAATGGTTCAGAGCACAATGATGCGCTCTTAGAAGTTTTGTTCTAATCTACAATTTATCAACACACACACAAATACACACACTCCGATCCAACAACATCCCTTGTTGTTTAGATATACCCTAAATCAGGGGTAGTCAACCTGTGGTCCTCCAGATGATCGTGGACTACAATTCCCATGAGCCCCTGCCAGCAAACACTGGCAGGGGCTCATGGGAGTTGTAGTCCATGATCATCTGGAGGACCACAGGTTGACTACCCTTGCCCTAAACAGGGCTCAGGATTTACAACAGTTTGCTAAGTGAGATCAGAAGCAGTCTTTCACCATAAAAACAGCCCCACCAGATCCGCTTTAATTCATTACGGGGGAAAAGATGGCCAACAGCTCACTTCCCTGGCGAATCTGAAACACATCTGCAAATCCTCAGAGTGGCAGCGATTTAAGAATTTCATCCTTTCTTTTTCTAAAAACAACAACATTCGGTTCAGTAACCAATGCTCCTTTCAAAGGCTCGAAATAATACAGTATTCAGCCCACTAATTTATAAAAAAAATGTTTATTCATTTGCAGCTTTATGCAAATCAATCAGTAATAAGGGCCTCTTTTTTAAAAAAAAGAGACGCTTAATTACCGGTGTTTTTAAAAATTGGTCCCCCAAATGTGCTTAAAAATCAAGAGCTGAATATGAATCACATATGGCAGCGCTTCACAGTTGCCGCTAAAACGCATCATCCTTTAGAATAAAATTGAAATAATTACCAGTCTAATGTTTTCAGAGGCAGCACGTTCGTTCTCCGGGGGCTGCCAGCCAAGGCTACAGTTACTTGAAAGTATGTCCCATGTAATTCGGCAGAAATTATACCCGGGTAAACATGGATAAGATCGTGCTGCACATTTCAAAACAGATGTGTTTATTTTAAAACATTTACAGGCTGTTTTTCCACCAGCAGAAAGCAGCCGGCGAGAAATTAAACACACGTCACGAGACCGACGCAAGAAGAACATGAGGCGGCAGCATCTTCTGACTTCCCATGCGCTCATGCAGCCCTTAATGCTGTGGGCCAGAAGGCTCACTGGGACAGAACCCACCTAGCAATTCTGCAAAAAAATGGGGGTGGTGGGGTGGAATTCTGCATCAAACTAATGTGTGGCATTACTTCCAGCACAAAACCAAGAGTGGCCTCATGCTATCAATGCAATACTCAGGGATATTTCCAAAACTTTATGGTTTTCGGGCGAATCCTAGAGTGTCACTCTGGAGTAGGGATAGCGGGTCCTCCCTGCCTACTGGAAGGGGCCTGAACGGTAGGGTAGTGAGATTCAGGCTGCGGAACTCCTAGAGCTTGGGAAATGGAGCCTGGGGAGGGCAGGGACCTCCAGTGGGGTACAATACCATAGAGTCCACCTTACATAGCATCCATTTAATCCAGGGGAACTGATCTGATAACCATCTTCAAGTATTTAAAAGGCTGCCATGTAGAGGATGGAGCAGAGTTGTCCTCTCTTGCCCCAGAGGGACGGACCAGAACCGATGGGATGAAATTAATTCAACAGAAATTCTGTCTAAACATCCGGAAGAAGTTCCTGACAGTTAGAGCGGTTTCTCAGTGGAACAGGCTTCCTCGGGAGGTGGTGGGTTCTCCATCTTTGGAGATTTTTAAACAGAGGCTGGATAGCCATTTGATGAAGAGGCTGATTCTGTGAAGGCTCAAGGGGGTGGCAAGTTACAGCGGATGAGCGATAGGGTTGTGAGTGTCCTGAATAGTGCAGGGGGTTAGACTAGATGACCCAGGAGGTCTCTTCCTACTCTATGATTCTATGATTCTATCTCTGTAGTCTGGAGATCAGCTGTAATCCCATGGGATCCCCAGGTCCCACCTTGGAGGCTGGCATCCCTACCCTACAGCACCCCCCCACCCCCAAACTATCCCACCAGGGTGCCAGCTAGGTAACCTTCCTCTCCACACACCTGCTCAAGCTGCTTCATAAATTAAGAACAATACCATAGAAGTAACAAGAAGCCAGGGCACAACCACAGCCTATATCACCCAGCCTCCAGAATATCCTTAAAAACAAATCATCAGGCTCAAAAGCAACCTTAAAACAGTTTCACAAGGCCAAACATCATAGCAAATAGCCCTGAGTAAAAAGAAATATTCTGACCAAGCTCCAGGCAGGCTTCAGTGGTGAGGGCATTCCGCTATACGCCACCACTGAAAAATCCCTGTCTCTAGTCACTGAGGGCATTCCAAACACAAGGTGCCACCACTGAAAAAACCCTGCCTCAAGGCGCCAACCTCTTCATCCCTGGGAACAAGAGCAGAGCTTTGAAGGCAGATCCTAACTGGAGGGCTAAGCTGTCTCAGCGAATATACAGAATCCGTAAGTGGAAGATTTGGGGGCTGGGCTTCCTCATTGTCCTCTTCTTCTGCAATTCTACTGGGGAGCCTGAATTTCAAAACATCACCGGACAGTCAGGGGCGTAAATCAGCAATCTTGTACTGTTGTGTTACGGATTTCCCCACTGATTATCCCTACCCAATGCCTCCTTCTAGGCTCCAACTTGATCATAGCCACCTATATAATTGAAGAGCCTCTTGTGGCACAGAGTGGCAAGGCAGCAGACATGCAGTCTGAAGCTCTGCCCATGAGGCTGGGAGTTCAATCCCAGCAGCCGGCTCAAGGTCGACTCAGCCTTCCGAGGTCGGTAAAATGAGTACCCAGCTTGCTGGGGGGTAAACGGTAGTGACTGGGGAAGGCACTGGCAAACCACCCCGTATGGAGTCTGCCAAGAAAACGCTAGAGGGCGTCACCCCTAGGGTCAGACATGACCCGGTACTTGCACAGGGGATACCTTTACCTTTACCTATATAATGCAGAGCCAAGCTAAATGTCACATGTAACTGTTGTGAGGAGAGCCAGGAGGGTGTTGTGGTTAAAAATGGTAGACTTTGGTCTGGAGAACTGGGTTCGATTTCTGACTTCTCCAAATCATGCCAGCTGAGTGACCTTGGGCCAGGCACAGTTCTCTCACAGCCCTCAGTCTTACCTACTTTGCAAGGTTCCTGTTGTGGGGAGGGGAAAGGGGATTGTAAAGCTTCAAGGTAGAGAAAAACAGGGCGTAAAGCCCAGAGAACTCAGACTCTTTAAAACCTAACGCTTAGGCTGGCCCACAAAAGATACCATTCGGCTTCTTTTTAAAAATGAAGATCTAGGAAACCAATATGGACACCCAACTCAGCGCACGTCAGCTTGCAATCATGTGCAGGAAAAAAAATTTATGCTTCCCAAAGGGTTCAAGAAAGCAAACCAGGCAGATGCTAGAAGCCTCCTCAGGGGAGGGGGAAAGAGAAAGACGTCTGTCTTCGCCAGCCATGAGGTGGCTCGAAAAACGTCCCATTTGCTGTTTTGCAGAAAACTCTGTGCCATTCTTATTTTCCATTTCTCAAAAAAAGCATTGTTTCAAAACACAAACAAGCAACGTAAGGAGTGGGGGGGACGGCTGGGAAATGAGGAAGTCTCAGCCTTGCGATTCGTTTTCGTTGGGTGACTTTTCGACAGAAATTATGCAAACGAGTCACGCATCGAAGCACGCCGGGGGTGATTTCAGAAATCCATTCTGCTGATCAGACCTTTCCGCTCAACGACTTCTGGCTCCTGAGGAAACATGGGCATCGTCTGCCCAGCGTATGCAGCTTATGCGGGGACAGAACAACGTTTGAGACCAGCAGACCCTTCAGAGATCCGAAAACTCATTCCAGGATTAAAACTCTTGTTGGTCTTCAAGGTGCCGCCTGGACTCCTGGTTTTGTTCTGCTGCTTCAGACCAACATGTCTACCCACCTGAATCGGCTTTATATGGGAGATAGTTTCAGTTAATTCACATGTTCAGAACAATGGACGCCCAGCACCCCGGACGGAAGAGGAATCTAGGGCTCTTATCTACATCTGCTGATTTTCTACCCAGGGGAGGGGAGGGGAGGGGAGGGGAGAGGAGAGGAGAGGAGAGGAGAGGGGAGGGGAGGGGAGGGGAGGGGAGGGGAGGGGAGGGGAGGGGAGGGGAGGGGAGAGGGGAGGGGAGAGGGGAGGGGAGAGGAGAGGAGAGGAGAGGAGAGGAGAGGAGAGGAGAGGAGAGGAGAGGAGAGGAGAGGAGAGGAGAGGAGGCTGGACTCTCTCACTTATATCCTGAAACACTTGTTTGGTCTCTCAGGTGCTACTGGATGCGAATCTAACATCTGGAGAACTTTTATCTGATTTCGCTTATCAAAGGGCCAAATAAAAAGTGCTACTTGCCCGTGTGGCTGCCATTTTTAAGTCCTCTCAAAATGCCACCAGGACATGATCACATCGAGTTTGGCCCTCAGACACACTAAGACGCAGCCAAGTCATTAGCGATGCAACCCTCCGATCCTGCCACAAATTTTGTGAGTCTTTCAAGTGCTACTGGACTCTTGTGCTTTTCTTCTGGAAGAAAGGAGGATCAGCGGGGACCACTGGGAGGTGGCCAACCTGATGGGCAGCAGAAGCCAAGACTGCCACCCTCCCCCCCCCACAAAATCTGCCACCCAGGGCCACCACCCCACCTTGCCAGACAATGGCAAGACCGTCTCATGGGTAGGTATTTATGGCCAGGTTAAAAAAAAAAATTACTGCCTTTTCCAGAAAGTTTTTCCTGCAGGCTGGTCTACTGTTGCTTCTAACAACCCCACCAGTTTCGCTCTGGAATTTTTAGCTGTCTGTTTTATGACTGTTATTGTAGAGCTTTTACCCTTTTATTGCTACCTGCCTGGTTTTATTTTTCGTTGTAAAATTACGTCAAATGTCATGTGAACGGCAGAAAATGCAGCCAGCAGATACTGAAATGAGCCACAGAATTTCAAAATCACGGGGTCACTGCATTTCAAAAGTCCTTCCCTCGCCGGTATTTAATGGCACGTGTGTGAGATTTGGTACAAGAATCTGCACATGGCATGCGCTGAAGTTTGTACCCTGCAGGATTTGCCAACACTCTGCAGGGCATGTAAGACTTTGATGTGGCATTTGGTTAATAGTATAAACCAGGAAGCTGGCCAGTTGTTTTGATTCTCCCAGCAATTTGTTATGAAGTTGCTATTTCAATTGATTTTTATTGTTCTATTTATTGCTTTTATTCTTATTTTATTTGTATTGATTATTGAGAGCCAGCATGGTGTAATGGTTAAGGGCAGTGGCTTCTAATCTAGAGAACTGGGTTTGATTCCCCTCTCCTCCTCCACACACAGCCAAGCTAGGTGACCTTGAGCCAGTCACAGTTCTGCCAGAACTCTCCCAACCCCACCTATATCACAGAATGACATCTGTGGGGTAGGAAGCGGGGTAGGGAGACCAACTCTTCTTCTTCATGTATTTTAAAATGCAAGCTGCCCAAAATCCTCTGTGGGGAGAGGATGCAGGGTATAAATTCAATAAACAAATACAATTTACCAAGGGCAGACTCCCCTTGTTTGGTACTTGTGCCAGGTAAATCTTCGTATTTTGAAGGAACACTGTTACACCTATGTCAGACTGTCCATATAAATGAACTGAATAAAGAAGAAATCCATTTCTGCCTACCTGAGTATATAACCAGCGCAGAATCATAAAACTTCAGCACGAAAACAACCTCAGTTGTTTTCTGTTACCCTAGAGCAGGGGTAGTCAACCTGTGGTCCTCCAGAGGTTCATGGACTACAATTCCCATGAGCCCCTGCCAGCAACCACTGGCAGGGGCTCATGGGAATTGTAGTCCATAAACCTCTGGAGGACCACAGGTTGACTACCCCTGCCCTAGAGTATGAGGCAAAACCAAAACAAAAAAAAAAGGAACACAACCCAACCTTAACAGGTAGGAACTCAGAAGTTGAGCTGTACAATAAAGTAATGTAAAACTTGCTGATTATTTATTATAGTGCACAATTAAAAACATAATAAAAACGTCATAAAAACTATACAGAACTAACAGCACATAAGACCAAATGCGTTTCGACCCTACTGGGTCTTCCTCAGTGGTCAGAACTGTGATAATACACTCTATATAAAATATCTATATTAAACTCATTATAAAGTGCAGCTGAGTGGTTGAAGGGGATGTGTAAATTATGGCTCCAACCAATATATGTACATTTTATCTTTTTTGGAGACCAACTCCTATGATATGTGCCTAGGGTCACCACTCTTCACTATTATATAATTCTATGCTGAGAGTGTATCTCATGTGCGAAAGAAAAAAAGCTAGAGTATGAGGCCAGAACCAATGGGTTAGAATTAATTCAAAAGAATTTTCGGCTAAACATCCGGAAGAAGTTCCTGGACGTTAAGAGTAGTTCCTCAGAGGAACAGGCTTCCTCGTGAGATGGTGGGTTCTCCTTCTTTGGAGGTTTTTGAGCAGAGGCTAGATAGCCACCTCGCTGATTCTGTGAACTTAGGGCCAATTGTGAGTGCATGGGCAGGAGGGATTGTGTCTGAGCTTGACTCTTGTGGCCTTTTCTTGCATACCCAAGGAAAGGTCGATTGCCACTTTGGGATCAGGAGGCAAATTTCTTCCAGGCCTTCCTGGCCAGGGATTCAGGGGGGGGGGGCATCATCTGGGCATGGAATTGGAGTCACTGTGGGTGAGCAGGTACTTGTGAATTTCCTCCATTCCGCAGGGGGTTGGACTAGATGACCCTGGAGGTCCCTTCCAACTCTAAAAAAAATGCTAAAATCACGTATTCCTAAAGAATGGCAGCCTCAACCATATGCCTGGCAGAAGAGCTCCGTCTTGTAGGCCCTGCGGAAAGCTGATAACTCTGGCAGGGCCCTTAGCTGCCATGGGGGTTAGATACCCCTCCAAAATCAACACCTTTTTGTAGGACAGGCAGGTACCCCCCTGGCCACCAGGAGGAGATGGAGGGGCAGTGGTGGTAGGGTAGAAGATCCAGATTGGGAAACTCCTGGAGATTTGGGGATGGAGCCTAAAGAGGAGACGAATCTCCAAAACATCTACTTTTTTCCAGGGGAACTGATCACTGTACTTTGAAGATAACCTGTAATTCCATCTTTGGAGGCTGGCTTCCCTGCCTTTTCGTGCCCACAGACATGTAAGCCCCTGACTGGTCAATCTTTTCTTTTATTGGTACGTAAGTTCAACAGGAAGGGGGAGAGAGAAGTCGAGTACACACTTTAAAACCCTGACCTTTTCCAAGGCAGTTTTTATTAAGCAAATTAGTACGAGTCTGGTGTATTCGCACCGAGCCCTTAATAATAAATCTGTTTTTAAAAGCCTTTGGAAATGCGGTGGAGTGGATCCTAATCTTAACAGGACCCTGTCAGCTTTCCATTTGCAAACCATAACAGACATTTTCCCTCCAAATTTTAAAACAATGTGTCTGTGGGGGGTAGGAATACTCATCAACCCACCGCTGGCAGGGAAGGGAGCGAATACCTTCAGAGAAACATCTGATTTTTTAAAAAATATATATATTTTAAGCACACACTCACGGACTGAAGTGTAGAAAAACCAAACATGGACATGGGTAGAACATGATTTATGTAAACAAGGGATTTCGGTTTGGAACATTTTGTTATAAGTGAGCACGGGGGCTCTGAGGAGAACCCATCTGAGAAGTATTTCTGACTCAGTCAAAAGGTTTATACTTTCACAGGCATGGAATAGGACTCGAAATCAAAACATCATATTCTGCCTACATTGATGTAGGCACCGGGCCAAGAGCAATTACAATGTTTTCCACCTGGAAGAGTCCCCAGGGCAGACGCCCCCCACAAAATAACCAGCCAACAGTGAAAAGATCCCACATCCCAAGATGGCATACAGCAGGGGTTGTCAACCTGTGGTCCTCCAGATGTTCATGGACTACAATTCCCATGAGCCCCTGCCAGCATTTGCTGGCAGGGGCTCATGGGAATTGTAGTCCATGAACATCTAGAGGACCACAGGTTGACTGCCCCTGGCATACAGGATGGAAATGTCCATGGCGCACAGAACAGACCCACCTGGCCTTATAGTGATCACCCCAGTAATCTTTTGCAAACCAAAGATCCAATTCAGATTCAGTTTATTGGTCAGCCATTGGCCATTTCAAACAAATTGACTGTTATATACAAAATCAGTTAAGATTAAGACCTAAAACTGATAAGATCATGAGGAGTTCAAAAGTTATCAATTGAGTTTCTACATGGTACCAAATATCAATGAGACCCCAAAATTAAAAACCAAGCAGATGACTCAGTGTCATCTTTGGCCCCTTTTTCTAGACTCTAAATCAGACTTTCTCAAGGGTTTTTTTTTCCCCCACTGAGAAACCCCTGAAACAGTCCTCAGGCTTTGAGAAACTTGAGAATTGGCGTGAGCCTGCAAAATGTGGTTGGGAAGTAGTGCTGTGGACACGCCCACCTGGGGCCCCTCCCCTTCCCACCCTCTCCAGTCCCGTCATTGGCCATTTGGGGGGGGGGGTCGACATGATCATATATGGTCATACTACCCGATAAATGTTTAACAAATCTTAAAAATATATTAAAAATTAATTCACTCCCACCCATTCACGAAATCTTTCCGGGGCCGTCAAGAACCCTATGGCTTCATAAAACCCTGGTTGAGAAAGCCCCCTCTAAATCTTTAAACCTCTGATTATATCATCCCTCTGCTGCCAGAGAGAACATCAAGTTGGTTGCAGACTGTTATTAATGCTGCTGGGATGCATTATACAGCATTGGATTATTTTTTAAGGTTTTAATGTTAGTTTTTAATATTGCAATTTTTAACCCGTCGTAAGCCGCCATTAAGAGCGTGGCGCAGTGTGTTAAGGCAGCAGACATTCAGTCTGAAAGCTCTGCCCATGAGGCTGGGAGTTCGATCCCAGCAGCCAGCTCAACGTTGACTCAGCCTTCCATCCTTCCGAGGTCCGTAAAATGAGTACCCAGCTTGTTGGGGGGTAAACGGTAATGATTGTGGAAGGCACTGGCAAACCACCCCGTATTGAGTCTGCCATGAAAACGCTAGAGGCCAAATACTAGATAACTATGGCCACAAACTGGAAAGGAATGGGGAGCTGAGATATCAGGAAAACTGAATGAATAAAGATTCAGATTCAGAGTACCTTTATTGGCATAAGTAAAAAAGGTAAAGGTATCCCCTGTGCAAGCACCGAGTCATATCTGACCCTTGGGGTGACGCCCTCTAGCGTTTTCATGGCAGACTCAGTACGGGGTGGTTTGCCAGTGCCTTCCCCAGTCATTACCGTTTACCCCCCAGCAAGCTGGGTACTCATTTTACCGACCTCGGAAGGATGGGAGGCTGAGGCAACCTTGAGCCGGCTGCTGGGATCGAACTCCCAGCCTCATGGGCAAAGCTGTCAGACGGCTGCCTTACCACTCTGCACCACAAGAGGCTCTTTTATTGGCATAATAAAGAATGAATAAAGATACAGAGAGGCTCATTTTAGTCCCCATGACTAGAGGCCCCCAACAGACCAGTCCTCCATAAACTTCTATCTAGGAGCCAGACTCCCACAAACATCAAAATCAAAATAGTTAATACAAGATTAAGTAATTAGCGTTACCAATGGAAACTCATTTTTCCAGAATCTAGTGTTCTATCTTACATTGGGTTTCATATAGCTACCTATCCAGGAAGGTGGGGGGGGGGGTAGGGTTGCATGCATACCTTTAAAACACACTGATGCCAGTTTCCTAACCTTTTAATTAAATTATCCTGGAGGGGAGGTGAACAGGGGGGAGTGCAAATTCCTTTTTTCCAGCACAATGTGCATACCAACATTTTCAAAAAAAGGACTTCCCCACAAAGGCAACTCGGAAAGCGAACGCAGGCCGACGAATTCAAGTCCGGTGGTGCAAGTCACACCATCAATGCTGCAGGTCAGCTAGCCCCTGCCGCACTCCGGATGTGAAGCGGTGGTACACACTTAATCAGTGGAGCACTGTTCAGGTTGTTTATTCAGTGAACACGACAACCCCCAGCGTACACTGTGTTTCTTTCAGCTCAGCATCTCCAAGACTGGCGGAAGGGGTCACGCTTTACACACCGTTGAGAAAACCGCTCAAAGCTTTTACTGTATTTTCACTTCTTTCCCTTTGGAGAGGTTTTTTTAAAAAAATATAAAAAGCCACCAAAAACCAGTTTTGCAAACTATTTTGTCAATCGTGGGGGGCTATCCCCCACCTTTTAAATTTAAAATTTAGCTCCCCCCCCCCAAAAAAAATTAAGACAGTTTAAGCAAACCCAGAAACTTTATTAAGAGGCTGGGTAGGGTTTGGGAATAAAATTTGGTATCTAAGTATCGGTATTTTATCCAGCTGTGGTAGATCTCAGTGATTAAAAAAACTCTTAATTATACAAAAGAAAAGAAACTCCTCCAACAGCCTGGAAAACAAATGACCTATATTTGGGATAATATATTTTGTACTACAATATATATCCGATATGAACTGCTTTAACAATAAGATTATACCCACTGCTCCATCATTTTTATATTTTACACCTTTTAGTTCTCAGTATCTTAATACCATGAGAGGAGGGAGATGGGCCAGGAAACAGAAGAAGCTGAAAGGAGACAGAACTATGGTATCAAGGAAAGGTGCAAGAAAAGAAAGCATCCACAACTTTCCTGTACGCTCTTCGCCCGCGGGGCAAAATCTGCACTCAGTTTGAGGCTGTTTTTGGCCTTTTAAAGATTGATAAGAGTCTAAACGCAGCGGTGGCCAAACTGTGGCTCTTCAGATATCCACAGTTCCCATGAGGCCCTGCTGGCATCATACTGGCAGGGGCTCATGGGAATTGTAGTCCATGGACACCTGGAGAGCCACCATGTGGCCACCCCTGGAAGGCACCGAGAGGTTTGGATTTGCAGTTGCAGGAGATAAAATAAATGGGAGGGGGGGTTGTTAGATGAGGGTCTGCCAATGAACCTACAGCAGGGATGTCCAGCCAGGGCACTCTGGGACTCCATGAGAGCTCCCCGGGGGGAGGGGGAGTCTCCCTCATCTTTCCCCTAAATCCTGCCTTGATGGACTTAGCCACACTCCGGGCCCTGTTCCAGAGCTCCTCAAAGCCTGAGAAACAATTCACAGGGTACTCCACAGTCAAAAGATTGGAAAAGGCTGGCCTAAAGAATGCACTGACCAAGATGTGGCAGTAAGGACTAACTTCAAACGTGGACATTTCACGGCGGCAATGAAACAACCATGCAACCTTTAGAATTAACACGGCTAGCAGATTCTAGGAATTAACAGCCATGGATGCCTAGGCTCACGAGTAAATCCACAAGTTACTTGTCCTTCCTTTTTTCCCCCCAAGAGCTAGAATACCTCCGTGCAACTGGGATAGAGGGTCTTTTTGGTGGCCCTTGAATCAACCCTGACATTTAAAAGCTCTCTTCCAGTTCGCAAATTTCCCCTGCCTAATTCACAGCAGGTAGTTCTTTCTCACGGGTGGTCAAGGGCAGCTGCAACGTACAAACCTGGAGACATTTCTACCACAATCACATTAGGTTTATGAAAGAATCTAGCCATGCATCCATTGGAAAACAGCACACCACACAACTGGCTTGAAGGGCCACAGCACAACGGTCCCAGTTCCCAATTAGAAGAAGAAGAGTTGGTTCTTATATGCCGCTTTTCCCTACCTGAAGGAGGCCCAAAGCTGCTTACAATCCCCTTCCCTTTCCTCTCCCCACAACAGATATCCTATGAGGTGGGTGAGGCTGAGAGAGCCCTGATATTACTGCTCGGTCAGAACAGCTTTATCAGTGCTGTGGTGAGCCCAAGGTCACCCAGCTGGTTGCATGTGGAGGAGCGCAGAATCGAACCCGGCATGCCAGATTAGAAGTCCGCACTCCTAACCACTACACCAAACTGGCAATTAAAGGACTGTAAGTCGGCTAGGAAGATGTCCTCGCTGGCCAACAAGCTAAAGATGCAACTCAACATCTCTGTTTGGAAGAACCTTCTCATTCTTCCCCGACATTACGGAACTTGGAGGTGTTCTTTTTCATCAACTAGGGATAAAGGAGGCCAAATATCAAGCGGATAACATATATAAGGCAATGCTATGGTTTGCCAAGAAGCAAAAATGGACATTTCAGAATCCACAATACAGACATTTTTAACAAGGAGCCTCCAGATTAACCAACTGCAGAAGAAGGCGAGGACTACGGGAGGAGAGCATTTGGGATATGGGAAAGGGAGTACCCTGGAGGGGGGTTTGGCTTAGAGAAGAGCTTTGCTAGTAGATTCAAAAGGAATCTGCTGCAACATTGGTTCTTCTGGTCAGTCTGCCTAGAAGCAGAGAACCCGCATGTGATGCTGACCTCTAAACTGGAGGATTTCCAACTGGTTATTAACATCCCATCAGCATCCAGGTCAAATCACAATGGTATATGCTTGGCTAACCACTCTCCGTTGCTACCCTGAACTCTTCCTTCTCTCTGCTTTCTGTCCATCATTTTGTTTGCTTGTTTTGTTAACTGTATATGCCGTCAATTCCAGCACAGCTGGCTCAAGGCAGCTCACAGCAAATAAAATTTACAAAATAAAACAATAAAATCCCCATCCATTCCCAACCCCCATCAGTCCCAACAACCCCACCCCCAACCCCATTTTTCTGGCTCCATGGAGATGGTCAATGGTACATCAGAGGGGAGTGGGGGGGAGGTCTCCCAATTCCACCTGGCCTCAACCAAAGGCGTGGCAGAAGATGTAAATCAGGCCTGCACAGCTTGTGAACCTCCAAGCTGAACACAGCCGGCCGGCCAGACACATAATTGCTGCTTGCCAAGTCCTTCACCCCATTTCCCCCCACACTTATAGCCCCAGGCAAGTAGCATATAAGAACCAGCTCTTCTTCTGCTTCATATATAGACCTTGGAAAGGGGCTGCACTTAGATTTGTTGGGTTGCAAATCAGGTGGACCCACTAAAGTTGGCGAATTTCTTTGGGCCCGGACTTGTCTTTTATGCTTTTGCTGCAAAACACCGATTTTGTTGACAGCGCTGTCTAAATAGTAATACAAACAGAAACAGACTCCTGCTGTGAAACACGGACCGTCACCTCTGCCAAATCCACGTAACATGGATTACAAATCCAAACACATCTGCACTCGATGACAGACGTTCGCGAAATTTCTGCTTGTCCATCTTTTTAAAATCCTTCACGGAAACCTGGCATAGAACTAGGTGCTCAATGCTGCAGCGATCTGAAGGCGCTTCGTGTCTCCTCTGGCCCTCAAGATGATGGTCTCGCTGCATACCTAAATTGTTAAGGCATAAAATCCTCCCTGATATAAACAACCCTCAAATTACAGTTTGCTCTGAACCGGCATCACCTCCCCAAAACTCCCAGGCAGTTAAAACTCAATACGGACTGGTATCCCCATACCTATGAGAGCCTGCGACCAGTTTTATATTATTATTATTATTATTATTATTATTATTATTATTATTATTATTATTATTATTATTATATAAGGACTTGTCACTGATGAAAGAATCTCGCTGAAAACGGATATTATCTGGATTCCCTTTTGACAGAAGTCCTACAGAATAAACAGATAAGGAAAACTACAAAAAAGGACACTTTTCTCTCTTTTATGAATATATTTACTGTATTGCGATTGGATAGGTTTTTTTCTCTCTATTTAGTTAAAACTCTATCACCTGGATTATTCAAAAACAAATTAATATTTTCTCATTTCTTTTTTTTTTTTTACGTTGTAGGGTATGTTTGGCTAGCACAATCATCTAGACTTCCTCTCTAGAAATTAAGGTTACACTCCCCGAGAGGGTCACAATTAAAAGTATGGAGAAGAAATCTGCAATCCCGCAGTCATTTTGAGATATCTACCACGTCACATTGGGCCCGTGGTTCACAGCTAATTCAATTTAGGTTCATAGTTTTATCCAGGTTTTAGAGGCATGACCCCCAGTTCCTCATAACCTTAAAGCTTTCCCGGTTATTCTCCACACGGGCCATGAATCTGTCCCGCAGGGCATCCGAACTCTCTCAATAATTTTTAGAAGAAACCCGTGGTTCAAAAACGGCGTCTTCAGTTACACATGACCAAAGTATCAGGCACATTATATTAAAAGGACGAGCAAAGCAACACGCTAACCTCTCTGGTTTTTGCAATTTGTGGACCCTAAAAGAAGCTATCGATCCTCGCCGTGCGATTTTCAGAACAACAACCCAAAAGAGGTCGCTTGGGGCGGGAAGACCGATTTGAGGTGCCTCAGAAAAGCGAGGCGTATACTACTCCGTGAAAGTAATATTTCGCAGAAGGCTATTTTAAACCGCACGGATCCATTGTTCTTCTTTCGAACAACAAGCAGCCAACGTACCGAAGGGGGGAAATCACCCTAGAAGTCCCATGAGCCAAACGAAAGTCATTCCATGTATTGACTTGAGACACCCAAATTTTACCTCAGATGCCACCCCACCGAAGGACACCATCGGCTTGACTCTTCAGATTTCATGGTGGTTGCATAATAAGCCCTGAACAGCTGAATACAAACTCAATTAAGGATACTAATTTGTCCATCACCATAAATTAAGGCGCTCAGGAGAAACTGTTGTAATCAAATGACGGCCGCCCGAATCGAGTTTCACAGACCGCATTAAAGCGATTAGATAAGTTTGTTTTGTTGAAAGTCACTGCTATCTGCAGAAAACAGAGTGAAAAGCTCTGGCAATTCCAAGTCCCCGCTTTTAAAAACTCCTGCCTGATTCAAGTATCCCCCTTTAATTTGACTTTTGTTTTTTTGTTTTTACTCCTTGAAATGTTTTATAGAAAGCTTGGCATGGGAGCCTTTATATATATACAGAATCGGTAAATATGAAATCAAGCTGGCTTTCGACATTTCCGTTCCTCTCATCTGTACTTCCAAAGGAACGGCAAAACACATTATTTTTATCCCCTCAAAAATGCAACCCAGTGCATTTGAGGCAAATTCAACCTCAAGGATATTCGGTTCACGGGGGCTTCTTCGAGAACACAAAACAAATGACCGCAAAGAAATGTCATCTAACCATTCCCAGAAGAAGAAGGAAAGATACTATACCACCCACACCACACGGTTAGATTTCACAGCTTGAAAAATACATCGCTGCTTTACAGATGTTGTGTATGTGGGGGGAGAGAGGGAGAGAAAAAGAGAGAGAGAGAGATGAACAGATCTTTGGGGAAAGCTAGATCCCAAATTTGACTTCACCACAGTTCATCATCACCCAATTCCGAACGCATTGGCTCGAAAAAGTCCAAACTGGTTTAGCTGATCTGACATCTAAAAATGCTTAGCCCTCTCTTGATCCTTAAAAGATGTAAAATGCCATCAAAAATAGGATGGGGTGGGGGTGATTCTTTCTCCACTAGATGGTTAGGGGTTTTTGAATGTGCAAGCACCTTCTGAAATGCTTACTGAAAATATTGCCCCCGCTACACAATCTATTAAAATGTTATTCCATACCGCAGTCCCCGAGCACAAAACTCAGTTCACCCCCAAAATTATGCGGTTCCGTGATTGTCAAACTGATACTAAGCATATTCTATACAAGGCCCGCTGCCTTCAACAAAACAGAACAAGCACGGTTAGGATTGTACTCTTATGAACTCAAGGGACATCGTCTTAAGAGTCAGGATCTTGGTCGCAAAAACGGCGTTAACGTGTATGTGACATTCAAAATTAGTATTAAACCCTTTGGCTTCGCTGCTTGATTGACCACCCCACTAAACCTTTTTAAAAAAATCAGGAGATAAATTTGTAAGCCTGGAGCTGCCCCATGCCGGACGTCCAGCGCTTGTCTTGGAACCTAACAGTGAGTCCATTTCTGCACTAATTTCAGAAGTCACGGGAAAACTTTCCCCGAGCGATGCTAACATCTGATTCCCACAATGCACTCTCCTTTTCGCCGCAAGAACAAGCTCTGATAAACAAAGGCCAACCATCCAGGGCTGAGAAAAGAAGAAAAAACCTTCTCTAACACCCAGGGCTAGGTGTAACCTGACGGCGAGGTGCACAAGTTGACAACCAAGTCGGTCAAAGCCTCCAGCATTCAAAGGATGCACCAAAGTTATTCCACGAAGAGGCACCTAACAGGACCGAACATCTGTTCCTTTTGGAACCATAAAAGCACCGTGAAAGAGCCCGGGCCGTTAAAATGCAACACCTTGCACGGCCAGGCCACTTCAGAAGGCCCCGTCCCAAGTGAGCCAACAGCAGACCTACCTACGGAAAGGGTAGGATAAGGTCATTTATCCTAGAGGTTCTGGGTAGGCTCACGCCGAGATTGGCCCAAGCCCGGCTGGAAGACAGATCTTAAAACTATTTTCTAGGCCAAAGCAGATTTAACAGCTAAATCCACCCTACCTTTTGCCCCAGAATAAAACAATACCTACACAACAGAACTCAGCAACTCTCAGCTGACTCGCTAACTGATGACCTACCCTAATGACACCTGAACAAAGATCCCTTAAAGACACCCCCCCCCCAAAAAAAAAGACGACGACGAAGCCCATCCTTCTAAGTGGTTGGACCTTTTCGGAAGCCACTAACGAGGCCAGGTAAATATGTTTGGCTCAAGATCCAGGTAAGAGGCCAGGTAAGTCTGTTTGGCTCAAGATCCAGCTAAGAAGCCAGTCTGCTTTGGCTCAAGATCCAGGTAAGAGGCCAGGTAAGTCTGTTTGGCCCAACTAGTCTCTCTCAGGCTGGCGTTTGCAACGAGGGACGGTTTTGCTTCCCATCCCCGAGCTACATGAGCCGGCGAGGGCGGTGTGGAGAGGTAAAAACGGGCTCCGGCTGCGGCACTAGGACCGCGGTCCCTCCCGGGTTCCCCCCGAGCGAGCCGAGGCGCGGGAGGAAAGTTTGCCGCGAACTCCGCCGCCGCATCCCGCGCCGCGCGCCCCCTTCCGCTTGCCTTGACTGCTCCGGCCCTTAGCCCCGGGGTCCCCTCCCGGCCGCCGCGCCGCCGCTTACCTGCTCGCGAGGGATGCACGGCAGGGAGGTGCGCCGGTGAGCCTTGCTGCCGCAGCCGGCCATCTCGGCGGCGATCATGGAACTGGAGCGCCTCCTCCGCTTCAGCCCCGCCGCCTCGTCCTGGGCCGGCGGCGGCGGCGGCAGCGGCGGCGGAGGGG
Organism: Paroedura picta; assembly: GCF_049243985.1. Lineage (NCBI taxonomy): Eukaryota > Metazoa > Chordata > Lepidosauria > Squamata > Gekkonidae > Paroedura > Paroedura picta. The sequence goes on along the minus strand of NC_135373.1, from coordinate 118,424,309 downwards.
CAGCGGCCAGCGCCGCTCCTTCCGCCCCTTCTCCGCCCGCCTCCGCCCGCTCCTCCTCCTCCTCGGCGGCGGCTGGGCGTCGGTGGCGGGCGGCGGCGGCGGCGACGACCCCCCCGAGCAGGGCGAGCAGAGCGGCCAGGGCGGCGCTCAGCAGGCGGCCGGCGGCGGGCAAGGCGAGGAGCAGCGCGCCCTGGCGGAGCCCGAGCAGGAGCCGCCCCCCCTGCGGCCAACGCCGCCCCAGCGCCAGCCACGTCCCGCCGGCCAGGCAGCCCAGCCCCAGCCCCAGCCCCAGCCCCAGCCCCGGGCGGCCGTCGGCGAGGCGGGCCAGCGCTTCCCCCCCGCAGCAGGCGGCCAGCAGCAGCAGCAGCAGCAGGGCGGCCGGCCGCAGGCGGATCGCGGCGCGCAGGGAGTCCCAGTCCCAGTCCCAGTCGCGGCCCCAACAGCAGCAACAGCAGCAGCAGGCGGCCAGCAGGCAGCAGCAGCCCAGGCCGGCCGAGCCCGCCAGCGGGGACCAGCGCCCGCCCGGGGGCGCCCCCTCGCCGCCACCAGCCTCCGCCTCCTCCGCCTCCTCCTTCTTCTCTTCCGCCGCTTCTGCCTCGCCGGCGCCCTTCGCCTGCCGGAGCGCCAGCGGCAGGGACAGGAGCAGCAGCGCCAGCAGCCCGCCAAGAGCCCAGCAAAGTTTGCGCCGCTTCCACTTCCACTTGCACGCCGGCGGAGCGACGGGGTTGGGCGCCGTGCCGCGGGGACCTCCGGCCCCTTCGCCGCTTCCTTCCGAGCCCGGCGGCCCCGTCGAGGCGCCGCAGCAGCAGCCGTTGCAGCCGCCGTCGCCCGCCGAAGCCAGAGCGGCCGCCTCGGGGCTTCTCTCCTCGCCGCGGCTCCAGCGGGCGGGATCAGGGCCAGGGCCGGACCCCCCTCGGGCCGAGTCTGCGCTCACCGCCATGGCCACCCAAGGCGGGCGTGGAGGGGTTTTTTTTTGGGGGGGGGGGGTCTTTCTTTCCCCTCCCCCGACTCCCCGAACAAAATGCCACCCCCCCAAAAAACCTGAAAGGTGCCGAAGTCAGCAGTTTGGGTGCTCCAGGCAGCCCTGGGAAGGAGTGGACGGGGATGCAGGAGGATCCCAGCGGAGGAGGGGGGATCCCGAATTACGCTTCCCCCCCCCCCCCAGCAGATCCGGTGGCGGGCTGAAAGGCGAGGGGCGCTTTTCGCGGGGAGCGGCCAGCAGAGGGTTAATCGGGCCGCGACGGCGGCATAAAAGTCATCGCCGGCCGGCCGGACTCCAGGTGCGGGAAAGAAAGCCGTAAGTCTGGGAAAAGCCGGGCCGCCAAATATCCTGGAGCGCTGCGTCGACGGGGCCGAACCGTCCGTCCGTCGTCCGTCCGTGGCCGGGGCTCCCTTGGCCGCTCAGTCCGCCTTCGCCGTCGGGCCATCCCCTCCAGCGCGGCCCCGGCCAGAAGCCCCTGCCCGCCTCCTCCTCCGCCGCCGCTGCTGCAGCTCCCCGGGGCTGGGGAGAGAGCCTTGTCCGCTCATCGCCGTTCCGCAGCCGTCCAGCTGCAGGCGCGAAGTCCCGGCCGAGGCTGGAGGGAGGGAGGGACGGCAGGAAAGTTGCGAAGGCGCCCCGCGAGAGCCTCCTTTCTCTCTCCCCGACAGTCGATTCCTGCAAGAGCCGCGGATTGCACGACCCTCCCCGGGGGTGGGGGCCGACGGCGGGGAGGGGGCGGCCCCCCGAGGTGGGAACCCCTCCCGGGCAAGCGGGCGGGCGGGCATGCACCGGCCGGGGGTGGGCAGAGCCCCTGGCGTCTGCTCTTTGGCTTGCTGTGCCCTCCGGGGCCAGTGGGTGCTGCTTGGCAAGAGCGTTTACACGAGAGAGGGAAGCAGAAGCAGATCGTAAATGGGGTTCCCCTTGGCTGCCTCCAGCAGGTGAGCAGCCCTGGCCGGGAGCGTCCTTACTCCGAAGTAATCCGATCCTTAATATGATGCTGGTCAGAGAGCTGTTCTGGCCCCCAGCTCATGGGAAGGCTAATGCAGGGGTGGCCAACCTGGGGCTCTCCAGATGTGCATGAACTACAGTTACCATGAGCCCCTGCGAGTAGTCCATGCACATCTGGAGAGTCCCAGGCTGGCCACCCCTGCTCTAATGATCCCTTTTTAATTATTTTGGGCCTCTCCTTTCTTGCTGGTGGGGACCCAAATCAGTGACCATCCTCCTCCGTTAGGCCGAGGCAGGGGGGTGGTTGGCTTCAATGGGGATTTGAACCCAGGCCTCCTTGGGCTCTCCGAAGCACAATGCTGGCCGGCCCTGCTCTGGCAGGGTGGGCTTATCTGCTCCCCTTAGAGCCTGTTGTCCCCTGAGGGCTTTTGGGGTCTGGCTGCAAAAAGCAGGTGGGATCTATGAACCAACCTAGGAAAAGTTAGTGGAAATTAGGACAGTGATTTCGATGGATTTTACTCCCAAGGAAGCCTGTATGGGATTGTAGCTTCTTTGGGACATTTTGCTGTTTTCCCTCTTCCATCGAGTCAGGCCTCTACTGCAGCCCTGGAAAGTCCAGAGTAGCAATTTGAAATTCCCACATCTGGGTGGTGACGTCAGAGCTTGCCTGTATTCAAATGTAATGCTCTCCTCAAAGGACCATTTCCCATCAGGAGGAAAACAAGACCAAAACACCCAGCTGGTATTCTAAAGAGAGTAGACTATATGTATTATTTTATTTATTTACTTTGTATCCCGCCCGACTCTTTAATGAGAACTGTAAGTCAGGGGTAGTCAACATGTGGTCCTCCAGATGTCCATGGACTACAATTCCCATGACCCCCTGCCAGCGAATGCTGGCAGGGACTCCTGGGAATTGTAGTCCATGGACATCTGGAGGACCACAGGTTGACTACCCCTGCTGTAAGTGACTTATATCCTTCTCTCTAGTTTATCCTCGTGACACCCCTGTGAGGTAGGCTACAAATGCGTGACTGGTCTATGGTCAGCCAATAATAAGAAGAATTTTTATACCTCACTTTTCATTAGCCAAAGGAAACTCAGAGCGGCTCCCAATCGCCTTCCCTTCCCTCTCCCCACATCAAGAACCCTGCCAGATAGGCAGGCCTGAGAGAGCTCTGGGAGATCTGCTTTAATGGGACTGTGACTAGCCAAAGGTCACCCAGCTTTGCTGCATGTGGGGGGAATGGGGAATCAAGCCCGACTCTCCAGATTAGATCTTAACCACCACAGCAAGCTGGCTTCCACGGCACAAGCAGGGATTTGATCTTACTAGTGCAACACGCTAACCACTGTAACCATACTGGTTCTCTCCCTACCACACTGGTAGTCCAGCATTCATGCCAGTATGTGCCGGAATGGTGAAATGTTTGTGTGTCTTCCTAGTCCAAGAAGCTCAATTCAAGGTGTGTTGTATCATTTGGGCTGGGCCTAAGAAGAAAGGCATTTAATAGATTTGGGGGTTTTGGTGTAAGTCCCAGTTCAGCCAGGCAAAATCTGGGAGTATCCAATGTGTTGGCTTAACTTTTTGCATTATGATGCTCCGTCCTACACAACTCAGAGAAGAGCCACAGTGGTGTAGCAATTAATAGTGGCCTCTAGTCTGGAGAACTGGGTTTTATTCCCCACTCCTCCACAGGCTGGGGGACCTAGGGCTAGTTACAGTTCTCCTTGAGCTGTTCTCACAGATCAGTTCTCTCTGAGCACACTCATCCCCACCTATCTCCCACAGTGTCTGCTGTGCGGAGAAGAAGGGAAAGATTATTGAGAGCCAGCGTGTTGGGTGGTTAAGAATGGCAGCCTCTTATATGGAGAACCGGGTTTGATTCTCCACTCCTCCACATGCAGCCAGCTGGGTGACCTTGATCCTGTCACAGTTCTCTTAGGGTTTTTTTCTCACAGCAGTTCTGTTAGAGCTCTCTCAGCCCCACCTACCTCCCAAGGTGTCTGTTGCGAGGAGAGGACAGGAAAGGTATTTGTAAGTCACTTCAGGACTCCTTCAGGTAGTGAAAAGTGAAGTATAAAACCCCCAATTCTTCTTCATTCATGATTAACGCATGGCTACAGACCTGGTATCTTCACACTGCCCCATATAAGGAGCCTTAACAAACACTGATGTCTTCAGTTAAATTCAGGCCCTGGCATTAAATATGCTCCCTGCACAACTTGTCTTGGGCCATCGTGTTTCTAAGGACACAACACAATCCCCCATCCCTTAAAGGACCAGGACACAGGTATGCATAAATGCTAAGGCACACAGGCGTTTTTGATTTGCAGGCCTTCCGTGGCTTAGTTCTGTGGGTCAACACAGTGCTAGCGGTATATTTAGCTCAAAACCGCAGGGAAAAAATGTATTCACCAGCTTGGGGAACTAAGGAACCAGCCGATTCAAGGTGGGAAATTCCCTGCCCTTCCCACCCACCAAATAAATCACCCGTTTCTAAGATTCCAAGGTCGTTTCAGAGCATTAATATATATTTGTGTCTGTCTGGGGTTTCATGCCTTGTTCACTGTCTGACGTTACTGGGTTAAAAGGGCAGGAGGTATGCGGCCGACGGACCGCCTTGGCAGCATTTGGGTTGAAGGGATAATTTTCCAGACTACACAAGACTTGGTCGACTTTTCAGCACCTCTGCAGTCTATGAATGTTTACGAAAGTGGCCGTCTCCAGGTTAGGGAACACCTGGAGATCCTGGTGGGTGGAGCCTGAAGGGGTGAGGTTTGGGGCAGGGAAGGGGCTTCTGTGGGGTATATAAAGTGGAGTCCCCCTTCCAAGGTGGCCTTTTTCTCTAAGAGGATAGATCTCTGATGCTTTGAGTTCAGGCGTAATCCCAGGAATTCTCCAACCACCAGGCCTCTGTGCAGCCTCCCAATCTTCCAAGGCCTCAGCTCGGGCAGTGAGGGTCCGTCTAGCCTCCGTACCACCTCACAATCTTCCAAAAGCTTGGGCAGGGCAGCGCAGGTTTGCCTGTCCGCCACGCCACCCCTCAAGCTGCCCAGGCCTTGGGCGGGCCAGTGCTGGCCCTCCCAGCTGCCGTGCCACTCCGCAACTATCCTGGTCTCCTTGGGCAGCATGGCAGTGGCCCAACCTCCTCACACAGCGGCCTGCGCTGCCCCAGCCGGTTTCCTGTCATTTCACCCATCACCTTCCCCGGGTTCTTCTGGCACGCTCCCTGGGGTGGAGCTACGGACATCATACCGGTACCCGTTTCCAGCCCTGGGGCCGCGCCAGAAGATGTGTTCCACATCAGAAACCCACAGCCAACCCCAAGCTCTATTCCAAAGCCCCACACTAGATCTTCCTGCCAGTGTGTCCTGGTCAGTTTCACTTTAAACTGACTAGATCTGGCCTCACGCTTGTCAATTACAGTGTAGGCTTTGGTCAATTACAGGGCAGGCTTATGATCTTGCCTGGAACCTCCAGCTTGGTCCTCCGCAGAGCTACAGACCCAACATGTATCTCCTGCAGTCAGAGGACGACTTTAAAACAGCTAAAGGATTAAGGAAAGCTGCACGACTAAATTCAGTTGAGACCAAGCAAAACCAGCAACATCCACAGGCCCCATGCTCCCTCCCTCCCTCCCTCCCTCCCAGAAACCCATTCATGCCTTCTGCCCTGGACCTGTTTGCACCAGTTCCCCTATTAAAGTTATTAATGTTGATAATATTATTGTTATGAAAACTAAGTTCCACATACTGTATTCTATGTTCCATGTAAACCACCCTGAGCCCCGGGAAAAGGCGGTATATAAATATAATAATAAATATAAATAAATAATGTATTGCCAAAACAGGTGAATTTAACTAACCACACATGAATTGGGACATTATGTGTTCAAGTCAGGAGTAAGGGATTGGGTTTCTAGATACTCTCAGTTACTGTGGCCAGGGAGAAGAGAGTTGCAGAACCTATGGGGCAGGCTGGCAGCAGAGGAGGAGGGGGTGATCCTGGACTTGGTCTTCAGTAATGCTCCAGACCTGGGGAGAGAGGTAAATGTGATAGCACTGGTTCAGAACCGTGACCATAATGCTATTAAGTTCAACATAGGGAATTTCCCCCAAAAGCTAGTTTTTTATACCCTGCTTTTCACTACCCAAAGGAGTCCTAAAGCGGCTTACAAACATTCTTCCTTCTCCCCACAACGTACACCCTCCTCGTTGTGAACACCTCCCCAGGCACAAAACCCATCCCAGCAACCCAGATACTAACACTCTCTGGAGAGGAGGACTCCGGTAGCAGGAATTTGAGGGGAGGGAACATCCTCCCTAAATCACAATTCCGGGTTTCTGCTCCTGCTTCAAGGACACCCTTCTGGGGCTCCTCCCAGCCCAGCTCCAAAAAGCAGCTCTTCCTTCCAACTTCTCCAGGTCAGGAGTCCTGTTACCAGACCCACAGTCTGGAAACATTTCCTCACCCTCCCCACTGACCTCTGTGTGGCGGAGTGCAAGGTGTCCCTTGCCCATGTCCAGAGGGGCACAAATAACCCAACGCTTGTATTTCATCTTCCATAGGCTGCTGCTGGAGGAAAGAATGGTGGCCAGCAGGAGGATGAAGAGTCATGCCCCTTCTCAGCAGAGAGACGGGGAGGGGAAGCTGGTGGTCCTTCCATGAAAGGCTCCCTGAACTTGGGGTTCTCTGGGTGGAACATCAAGGTTGGTCACCCTCGAAGAAGACATTGACATTGCTCTCCAGAAGGTCTACGTGAAGGGCCCAGGAAGCAGCCACTGATCTCGTTGGAGAGATGATTTCTGTAGATGGCCAACCCTTCTCCCTCGTGGAGGAGATAGCCTTTTGCTGGCTGCTGCAAGACTTAGCTCAATGGTACAATGTCCCCTTGTGGAGGACCATGAGCCACTAAATCTTGTCCTCTACGCACCACTCTGCAGTGGCGATGGTCAAGGCTCAGCTCTCCAGAGCACAAGGCAGAACTATGCGCTTCACAGCAGACCCCACCAGCATGGCGACTTCTCAACCACCTCCCTCTGGTGGCAACCAGAAGACATCTTTGACCAGAGCATTGGGGTATGGCCCAGGTGCCAGGAGGGGACATTTCTGAGATTCTGCTCCACACCCAGGGAATGGATGCAGGCCACATGGCAGACAATGTCACCAGCTGGCAGGGACTCGTGGGACTTGTAGTCTGTGGACATCTGGAGAGCTACAGTTTGGCCACCCCTGGATCATACACTTCCAAGAGTTGAAGTGCCCTTCATCAGACAGATACTGGGAAAAGGTTCTGAGCAAAGACCCTAATGCTATTTTTGCAGAGCTGGTTGTATCCGAGTTCTGGGCTCTCTGACTCCAAAACCCCTTGTAATGCTTACCAGTGAGCCTAGCAGAAACCCATTGCCAGCTCCTCCTTATCTCGTCTTATGATGACCACACTGGAATGAAATGTTATCAGGCAGCTACAATTGTTTTTTTATAGATAAATATATTTGCATATCTGCATTGGGTTTTATAACTTGTTTGCAATGCACGGCTATTTATAAGCGCTATCAGCGTCTTGCCCAGACACCTTCAAAAAGGGCTTGCTTGTTTTGTTTGTGAGCCTTGATTACGGGGAAAAGATTACAGCTGCAGTCGGAGCCAGCGTTGGTCTAACCCGTGGAAGGCGATGACGGCTGACCCCCTGTGTCCTGCAAAGGCAATCCCAAATATTCCAAGGGCCAGGATGTCCTCCACTGGCATTCGAGACCTCCATTCAAATGTATGGCAATGTAAAATCAAAACGCACATTTTCATTGGCTTCTTTATCCCCCGTTGGCTCCCGACTCATATATCCACCAGACTTCAAGGTTGTTTTTATCTGAACGCTCCTTGCTGGCCCTGATGGCACCATTTCCTTGCTCCCAAGTCAGAAAGTTTCCTCCAGCCAAACTGAGCTGTCACTTCTGTGGTAGAAGCTGGATTTTTTTTTTCGCCCGTGTTCTGTTGCTTTCAGCGTCACCCTCCGCAGTTTGGATATTTGTGAATATTCCGTAGGTAGCGGAAGTTGAGCTGGGGCAGCATTAGGGTTGCCAGCTCCCACTTTGAAAGTACTTGGCGATTTGGTGGTGGACCCTGGGGAGGGCAAGATTTGGGAAGAGGAGAGACCTCAGCAGGGAATAATGCCATAGACTCTGAAGCAACCATTTCTCCCAGGGGAACTGATCCTGGTTGTTTTGAGATCAGTCGTAATATCAGTAGGTCTGTAGGCCACACCTGGAGGCTGGGAAACCTAGGCAGAATGCAAATCACAGGGACTGAACACCTACTGATATATTCCTGTCAAGCCCAGGATAGGCAGAATTTCAAAACATCTCCAGATATCCCCTTCTGCCTCTCAAAAGCCCCCCTGGTTTCTCTCGCCAGATATGTGATCTCCTGCATGCTGTGATCAGCAGAGGCTGGTGCCCACTAGTGTTGTAAGAGCAGAAGAATCCAATCAGCAAAATAAAGAAAGAGTGAAACCAAACCACATATTACGTCAGATGGCACTTTTTTGCAACAAGCTAATACCCCGCAGACACACAGCCGACGTAGCCTGAGCAAACGTATTCTCAGTTGCTCTGCGAACTGAGGCAAATTAGAATCATAGAGTTGGAAGGGACCTCCAGGGTCATCAAGAAGAAGAAGAGTTCGTTCTTATATGCCACTTTTCTCTACCTGAAGGAGTCTCAAAGCGGCTTACATTTGCCTTCCCTTTCCTCTCCCCACAACAGACACCCTGTGAGGTGGGTGAGGCTGAGGGAGCCCTGATACTACTGAAGAAGAAGACAAGATACAGATACAGAAGCCTTTATTGGCATAATGAAGAAGAAGAAGAGTTGGAATCAAATCCGGCTCGCTAGATTAGAAGTCCGCACTTCTAGCCACTACATCAAACTGGCCCTAGTCCAACTTCCTGCACAATGCAGGAACTCACAACTACCTGCCCGCCCACAGTGACTTGAATTCCATACCTAGGTGATGCCCCCCCCCCCCAAAAAAAACTAATCCCTTGGCCAATCTGTCCTGGAGGAAATTCCCCTCCCACTCCCAAAAGTGGTGATCAGCATGTCCCTGGGCATATAAGAAAGAGCCAAAAGAGCCATGTACCAACATAATATCTTCTGCCCACTCATTCACATTCTTCTTAAATTCACAGAGGAATTGCTGTAGCTGTCAGGAAATTCTTCCGGATGTTTAGCGGAAAATTCTTTTGCATTAATTTCATCCCATTGGTTCTGGTCTGACCCTCTGGGGCAACAGAAAACAACTCTGCTCCATCCTCTATGTGGCAGCTCTTCAAGTACTTAAAATACCCCCAGCATGCACTGCTCCTCCCATATATAAAGTGTTGTGCACAAGGATGCAAAGAGAACCCAATGCTCTGAATGTCTCTTGCCTCAAAAACCCTACAGTGACTTGACCACAAAAAAAAAAGAAGAAGATACAATGGTACCTGCAGGGAAACCCATCCCAGAGCTCTTGAGCTCTTGTTGAATCATAGAATCATAGAGTTGGAAGGGACCTCCTGGGTCATCTAGTCCAACCCCCTGCACTGTGCAGGACACTCACAACCCTATCACTGAGACTGTAACCTGCCACCCCCTCACCATCTTTGTTGCCCTCCTCTTGCCCTTATCAACAATGTCAGGCACATTGGGAGGATGTAACCACCTTTTTCAGATCCTCTTGTGGCGCAGAGTGGTAAGGCAGCTGTCTGAATGCTTTGCCCATGAGGCTGGGAGTTCAATCCCAGCAGCCGGCTCAAGGTTGACTCAGCCTACCATCCTTCCGAGGTTGGTAAAATGAGTACCCAGCTTGCTGCTGGGGGGTAAACGGTAATGACTGGGGAAGGCATTGGCAAACCACCCCGTATTGAGTCTGCCATGAAAACGCTAGAGGGCGTCATCCCAAGGGTCAGACATGACTCGGTGCTTGCACAGGTGATACCTTTACCTTTTTTAACCACCTTTTTCAGGCCCTCTGAAATTTCGGAAGGTTTCACAATTGTTCGACGGAAGGTCAAGCAGCCGGCTCTTGAATTGCCTGGCTCGCTGTTAGAAATTCCAATCCAATTCCCTTTGAAATCAAGGACAAAGCTCCCCGTGGATTTTATTTGTGCTCGACTGCATGACTGTGTGGGTGTAATTTGATAAAAACCCGATCATGCCATGCATAGATGTTGGTTGAAGACTAGCATGGTTAAAATAAAATGCTAATGCTGGGGAGGCACTCAACATCACCAATCCATATGCCTTTAATGGGCTTATTGTAAGAGCTGCAGAACCAAATACTTCCCCAAGATCTAATTTTCTGTGCTATCTCAGTATCATTTTAACCGAACCGCTGTTAGCAGAGGAATCCGTCTTTTAGCAAACCAGTTGGGCATCACAGAAAACTGTGCGGGTGACCTAGTTAAAGATGTAAAACTAGCACCTCCCAAGTTTGATGGTGTCATATGAGGCAAGGTTACACCCTTCTAAGACCTCTGAATTTTGCTCTGCTGAGGATGGTCCTCTAAAATTGACATGAACATATATGGACACATAATCCAATAAATGTTTAACAAGTTAAATATATATATATATATATATATATATATATATATATATATATATATATATATATATATATATATATATATATATATATATATATATATATATATATATATACACACACACACACACACACACACACACACATATTTAATTTATATATAATTTGTATATATATATAAACAATTAACTCCCATCCATTCGGGAAATGTCTGGGAAAAGTTGAAGGCAAGAAGAAGAAGGAGGAGGAGGAGAAGGTGGGTGAGGCTGAGAGAGCCCTGATATTACTGAAGACGAAGAAGAGTTAGTTCTTATATGCTGCTTTTCTCTACCCAGGAGTCAAACTGGCTTACATTTGCCTTCCTTTTCCTCTCCCCACAACAGACACCCTGTGATGGAGGAGAGGCTGAGAGAGAGCCCTGATATTACTGAAGAAGAAGAAGAGTTGGATCTTCTATGCCGCTTTTCTCTATCTGAAGGAGTCTCAAAGCGGCTTACAGTCGCCTTCCCTTTCCTCTCCCCACAACAGACACCCTGTGAGGGAGGAGTGGCTGAGAGAGCCCTGATATTACTGAAGAAGAAGAAGAGTTGGTTCTTCTATGCCGCTTTTCTCTATCCGAAGGAATCTCAAACTGGCTTACATTTGCCTTCCCTTTCCTCTCCCCACAACAGACACCCTGTGAGGGAGGAGTGGCTGAGAGAGCCCTGATATTACCCGAAGATGACTACCCCTGGTCTAGGGTCATCTAGAAGAAGAAGAAGAAGAAGAAGAAGAGTTGGTCCTTATATGCCACTTTTCTCTACCCGAAGGAATCTCAAAGCGGCTTACAGTCACATTCCCTTTCCTCTCCCCACAACAGACACCCTGTGAGGGAGGAGTGGCTGAGAGAGCCCTGATATTACTGAAGAAGAAGAAGAGTTGGATCTTCTATGCCGCTTTTCTCTATCCGAAGGAATCTCAAACTGGCTTACATTTGCTTTCCCTTTCCTCTCCCTACAACAGACACCCTGAGCTTTATCAGTGCTGTGTGGAGCCCAAGGTCACCCAGCTGGCTGCATGTGGGGGAGGAATGGGGAATCAAACCCAGTTCACCAGATTAGACGTCCGTGCTCCTAACCACTACACCAAGATGCTTCTATCAAAGCAGCCATGGCCATCCGTTTGAAAGACCTTGAGCAAGACTGTTAACGATAGGACATTCTGGAGGTCCTTAATTCATAGAGTCACCATATGTTAAAAGCGACTTTCAAGTCACATGGAGAAAGTAGATATCAGTGAATCTCACCAACAGAGAACAATGAATAGAAACCAGCAGGATGGTTTCACATGAACGCAAAGTTCCCAGTACTTTATGCAGTGAACTAGGAGAGACCCTAGCTTGGAAGCAGGTCTATAATTCCCTTAATTTATGATCAGCAGGAGGAGTTGCATGAAATGCGCTTATGTAAACACAGCGCATGATCCAGGCTTCCGGCAAATTGCTCCGAGACTGGGACAAGAACATTATTAAGTGCACAAGGGACCATGTTCAGTGAGGATTGTATTTTTTGCAAGACAAGGTGTTCCAAGATGGAAGAAGTTTCACCTTTGACTGACCAGCATCCTGGAACAGAAGAAAGGGGAGAGAGAGAGGAAATGAGTTATGTTTGAGCTGGCAAACATCAGGCTGACTTCGGCCAGCGTAAACTGAGTCCCCTTTACTGGAAACCAGCAGCCATGAAGCTTGTCTGTGATCGTGCCACCGGAGAACCCAAGCGCGCGGGCAAAGACGAAAGGCAGAAGGGAAGTTTAAAAGTATTTCGGGAAACAGGGCGCTCCAAAAGGAATGCGTGTAAATCAGCGAAGATGGTCACTTAAGGAACGCAGCAATTGGCTTCATGTCTAAATTCCAAGTTCCATTGGGAAGGGGGGGAGATTAACGGGATTACTAAGGTTTTAGTCATTTGGACCATCATGTACCACGATTACTTAGAAGCGTTACTTAAAATAGTGTCACCAACAAGGGGGGGGGGGGGGAGAAGCAATGTATTATCTAAAACCAGGCACTTTTCCCCCCTTTCTTTCTGGAAAAGGAGTCGCTTTTTTATTTAAGGAAACAAGTTTTTAAAAAAGAAAGAAAGAAGAAAGGTTAGGCTATGTTTATTACAAGATGAAAGCCCTGATTACTTTTTTTTTTTTTAACATGCTGGAAACATCACTTTTAATTTCCATCCTCCAGCTGAAGTAACACCAGGGATCCGTCTTCGCTCGGTCAGCAAAATTCGTGGGGTTTGAAAACCTTGTTCTAAATCTGCATCCTTCTCACAAGAGTCGCTCTAAACTTAAAGCCATCCAAGGTCAGCCTCACCTAGCAGTCCACAAAGGCTTCAGCCAGCTCTGTCCATCTGCAGGTCATCAAGGTGAAAAAAGGGTTTATGGTATTTTGGGCTGTATCAAACGGAGTATCGTGTCCAGATCACAGGAGGTGATGGTACTGCTTTACTCTGCTCTGGTTCAGCCTCACTTGGAGTCCTGTGTTCAGTTTTGGGCACCCCAGTTGAAGAGGGATGTTGACAAACTGGAGCGTGTCCAGAGGAGGACAACAAAGATGGTGAGGGGTTTGGAGACCAAGACGTAGGAGGAAAGGTTGGGGGAGCTTGGTCTGTTTAGCCTGGAGAGGAGACAACTGAGAGGGGATCTGATAACCATCTTCGAGTATTTAAAAGGGTGCCATGTTGAGGGTGGAGAAGAATTGTTCTCTCTTGCCCTGGAGGGATGGACCAGAAACAATGGGATGAAATGAATGCAAACGAAATTCTGTCCAAACACCCGGAAGAAATTCCTGGCAGTCAGAGCAGTTTCTCAGCGGAACAGGCTTCCTCGGGAGGTGGTGGGTTCTCCATCTTTGGAGATTTTTAAACAGGCTGGGTAGCCATCTGACGGAGAGGCTGATTCTGTGAAGGCTCAAGGGGGTGGCAGGTTACAGTGGATGAGCGATAGGGATGTGAGTGTCCTGTATAGAGTAGGGGGTTGGACTAGATGACCCATGAGATCCCTTCCAACTCTATGCTTCTGTGATTTTAAGAACTGGGAATCCCCAGTCAAATTCTCCCCTGAGCCCTGAATCAGGTTGTTGACTTTTCAGTGGGTCCTTCAAGCTGTCCTTTTAATGGCTGTTGGTGCTACAGCAAATGACAGGTGGCTTCATTTAACTTCATGCCACTTCCACACTTAGCCTCTATTAAAGGGGCAGAGCCCTGACCTGGATAGCCCGGGTTAGTCTGCGTTCGTCAGGTATGGGATGCTAAGCAGGGTCAGCCTTGGCTCAGACTTAGATGAGAGACCTCCAAGGAATACCAGGATCCTGGCATGGAGGCAGGCAGTGGTAAATCACCGCTGAATGTCTCGCGCTTTGAAAACCAAAGGCTAGCCTTGCTTTTTTACCCTTGAGAAATGCCTGAAACATTCTTCAGTCTTCAAGAAACCCCAGAAGGGATGCAACCGTGCAGGATATGTTTGGGAAGCAGAGCTGTGGACACGCCCACCCAGGGCCCCTCCCCTTCCCCTGCCCCTCCAGGCCCATCATTGGCTATCTTGGAGTGGGTGGGTCAATATGAGGGGCCATATATGGTCATATAACCCAACAAGTATTTTTTTTAAAAATTAATTAATGGCAGCTTCTAATCTGGCAAGCGAAGTTTGATTCTCCTCTCCTGCACATGCAGCCAGCTGGGTGACCTTGGGCTCATCACAGCCCTGATAGAGCTGTTCTCACTGAGCAGTCCTGTCAGAAGCTCTGTCATCCTCACCCCCCTCACAGGGTGTCTGTGGCAGGGAGAGAAAGGAAGGCGATTGGAAGCTGCTTTGAGACTCCTTCGGGCAGTGAAAAGCAGGGTATAAAACCCACCTTTTCTTTTTCTACATGCCCTCGAAATTCTGCCCACACGATTGCTTTGAAATCCAGTCAACGTTTAGATCAAGGAAAACAGTCTGCCTGGAAATGTATCCCTCCACAAGCCACCGCAAACCTCCACAAACAAGTTGGAAAGTTCGCGAACCACAACCTTCCCAAAATTCGTCATGGACTTTCATTTTGGAGCCACTTCGTGCCCGTCCCCAGTTCTTACGATGTCTTTGGTCAAGAGTTTGTCGTAAGCAACTTGACCAATAGTTCACCGAGGAATAACTTGCATACTCTGTTGTTATTTTTTAACTTAATCATGCTTTATTTTTAAAAAAACATAAAAGGAAGCAAACCAATATATGGAGAATGTGGGAGTCTTTTCAGGGGCTGTAACTTTTCACAATCCTCTGACCATTTACCAGCTGCACACTGGGGTGGGGGGGGGAGGCATCATCTGGGCATGGAATTGGGGCCACTGTGGGTGAGCAGGTAGTTGTGAATGTCCTGCATTCTGCAGGGGGTTGGACTAGATGACCCTGGAGGAGAGCCAACTTGGTGTAGTGGTTAGGAGTGTGGACTTCGAATCTGCCGAACCAGGTTTGATTCCCCATTCCTCCATGTGCAGCCAGCTGGGTGACCTTGGGCTCGCCACGGCACTGAGAAAGCTGTTCTAACTGAGCAGTGATATCAGGGCTCTCTCAGCCTCACCTCCCTCACAGGGTGTCTGTTGTGGGGAGGGGAAAGGGAAGGCCACTGTAAGCCGCTTTGAGATTCCTTCGGTTAGAGAAAAGCAGCATATAAGAACCAACTCTTCTTCTTCTCCAGTAATATCCGGGCTCCCTCAGCCTCACCCACCTCACAGGGTGTCTGTTGTGGGGAGAGGAAAGGGAAGGTGACTGTAAGCCACTTTGAGATTCCTTCGGTTAGAGAAAAGCAGCATATAAGAACCAACTCTTCTTCTTCTCCAGTAATATCCGGGCTCCCTCAGCCTCACCCACCTCACAGGGTGTCTGTTGTGGGGAGAGGAAAGGGAAGGTGACTGTAAGCCACTTTGAGATTCCTTCAGTTAGAGAAAAGCAGCATATAAGAACCAACTCTTCTTCTTTAGTAATATCGGGGCTCTCCCAGCCTCACCCACCTCACAGGGTGTCTGTTGTGGGGAGAGGAAAGGGAAGGTGACTGTAAGCCGCTTTGAGATTCCTTCGGGTAGAGAAAAGCAGCATATAAGAACCAACTCTTCTTCTTCTTCAGTAATATCAGGGCTCTCTCAGCCTCACCCACCTCACAGGGTGTCTGTTGTGGGGAGAGGAAAGGGAAGGTGACTGTAAGCCACTTTGAGATTCCTTCAGTTAGAGAAAAGCAGCATATAAGAACCAACTCTTCTTCTTTAGTAATATCGGGGCTCTCCCAGCCTCACCCACCTCACAGGGTGTCTGTTGTGGGGAGAGGAAAGGGAAGGTGACTGTAAGCCGCTTTGAGATTCCTTCGGGTAGAGAAAAGCAGCATATAAGAACCAACTCTTCTTCTTTTTCTTCTTCTGCTTGGGGTTATGCTGTAAAGGGACTTCTGCCTTCCTCATCCTTACCTGCTTCCCCTACCTGTCTTTGAATTCTTCCTCCCTACCCCCCCCCCTCTTTTCCTTTAAGAGAAAGAATTACATCTGTGCTTTTCTTCCAACTGGATGCTAGGCAGGGCCATTTTGAAGAGGAATTGTGAATGGGGCTTGTGATTCTGCACTTCTCTGCTGTTCAAATGACCTCCTTTGGTGTGGAGCGCATGAATGACATCAGTGGGAGAGTGTCACGCAGCATTATTCATGCCCTATTTCTTTGAATAAATTAAAATGAGAAGTGGGTGAAGAGCCATTTGCTTGGCGCTTCGATCCGTGTTTTGCTTTATATTCAATACGTAGGAGCCCGCGGCAATCGGGGGCTTGTAGCTTTATTTTTAAACCGCACGAAATTCAGCCCACCTCACCACTCACCTTTCTGAAGTCCCTGTTTTCAGGAAGGGAGAATCCAAGTAGCCATGGCTTCAGGGGCTGAGCTGGTTCAGGGAGGAACCCTGGCTCAGGGAGAGAGCATTTGCTTTGCATGCAGAAGGTCCCAGGTTCAATCCTTGGCTTTTTCCATTAAAAGGATCAGATGGGGAGGAGCTTTTCCCGGCACTCTGAGAGAGCTGCTACCAATCAGAGTAATCAAGACCAACCTTGAAAGGTTAAGGGCCTGACCGGCAGCTTCACATTTTCAATTCCTAGCAAGATTTCCACACCAATGGAAGGACTATATGGAGTATTAAAAAAAAACTAAACCTTCTAACCTTTGGCAGCAGCTGGTAGAATCTCTGTTTGCTGCCCCTTTAAGAGCTTTCATGAGGTCACCGCTGAGGTCATCCATGAGAACTATTCTCTGTCCTGTCAGTAGTATGGCATAGAGCAGCAATTAGCCAGGAGATGGTATCTATTGTGATTTTCTGGTGAGCATTCATGACTCTTTGCTCACATCTCTGCCTGCAGCCCGGTGGGTTTGCCTGCTTGCTTCCTTGGGAGAGGGGTCGAGCCAGCTGATTTTTGAAACAGACCCCCTTTCCTCTAAATCTAGGAAATTGTTAATCAACTTAAAGCTTGGTGTAATTATTAAGAGCGCTACCCTCTAATCTGGAGAACTGTGTTTCAGTCCCTACTCCTTCACATGCAGTCAACTGAGTGACCTTAGGCTAGTCACAGAGCAGTTCTCACAGAGCAGTTCTCACAGAGCAGTTCTCTCAGAGCTCTCTCGGGCCCACCTGCCCGGCAGGGGGTCTGTTGTGGGGAGTGGAAGGGAAGGTGATTGTAAGCCGCTTTGACACGCCTTTGAGCAGTGAAAAGGGGGTTGTAAAAACCAACTCTTCTTCTTGTAAACCAGAGAACCCCACCCTCAAGAGCATGCCTATCTTAGTGGCAGCACCCAATTCTTCCTTGCATTGAGACTCCGAGCAGTGGCAATGTAGTAGAGTGGGCAAAGTTTTGGACTAGGATGTAGAAGACCTGTGTTCGAATCCAATCACCAGGTGATCTTGGCCCTGTCACCCTACCTCACAGGGTTGTTGTGAGGTTATGTTGAGGGAGACTTTGCACACAAAGAAAGACAGGATAAAAATATCATAGATGGGTTTCTCTTATTAGTTTTCCTTCCTCGTGGGGCTTAGCTCCCTGGTCTTCAGCCTCTCCTGAATATTTCTGCCGCATGTCACCCTTCATTTCTCAGTCATTTGTGATTCCTTTTCCTCGCAAACTGGCCACCCGTTTTCCAAACAGCAACAGTTCAGGTGGTCAGCATTTTATGACTAGTTATTCCACTCTGTAGTTAGACATTCTGTGATGTCATAGCAGATCAACCACTGTGACGGAAGGAAAGAAGATAACTCGAAAGATTGCAGACAGATGACCAGCCTGTATCTCTAGCTTGAAATATACGAGATTTTTCTTAATGAAGAAACCAAAAACTTAATGCACACCTGCTAGTTTTAAGATGATAGTGCCATTTCTTATACTTGACTTTGATTCTGGTCTAGAAGCAGGAGAGTTTTGCATTACCC
Organism: Paroedura picta; assembly: GCF_049243985.1. NCBI lineage: Eukaryota > Metazoa > Chordata > Lepidosauria > Squamata > Gekkonidae > Paroedura > Paroedura picta. The sequence goes on along the minus strand of NC_135373.1, from coordinate 118,406,333 downwards.
ATTTTCCTCTACCTTAAGCAGTCTCAAAACAGTTTACAGTCACATTCCCTTCCTCTCCCCACAACAGGCACCTTGTGAGGAAGGTAGGGCTGAGAGAGTTCTGAGAGAACTGTGTCTTGGCCCAAGGTCCCTCAGTAGCCTTCAGGTGAAGAAGTGAGGAACCAAACCCAGTTCTCCAGACTAGACTCAGCCACTCTTAACCCCTACACCAGGGGTGGCCAAAATGTGGCTCTGTAGGTTTCCATGGACTACAATTACCATGAGCCCCTGCTAGCATGCATGCTGGCTGGGAGTCATGGTTCTTGTAGTCCATGGACATCTGGAGAGGCTAATTTTGGCCACCCCCACACCATGCTGTAGGGCAGGGGTAGTCAAACTGCGGCCCTCCAGATGTCCATGGACTACAATTCCCAGGAGCCCCCTGCCAGCATTCGCTGGCAGGGGGCTCCTGGGAATTGTAGTCCATGGACATCTGGAGGCGCCGCAGTTTGACTACCGTCTGTCCGTGCAATATCTTGGCAAGTAATTCACGAGGATTCATTCTGGTGTGAATTCACAAAGGCTTCCACTTGGCATCCATCTTGGAAAAAGAATACCAAATTCCCCTTGGTTGGCTGGCCTTCGTTTGCTAAGCAATCCATTCTGCATTTTGGCCACTAGGTGGAAACAAATCTACAAGCCCCTTTACCAGCTAAAAAAGACCCCTTTCATCATAAATAGAACTTAGGATTTAGGTAACCCTTTTGAAGCTCTTTGCACTCGTTGCGTTGTAGCACTCTGTGCCCAACAGCAGAAAAAAAAGTCCTGTACAGAGGCTATGCGAACATGGTGTGCCTCAATTTAGCCATAGTGAGTTCGTGGTGGTGTTGAATTTTGAACCGAGAGCACAATCAGCTGCTAGGCTAAATCGGTGGTAGTCGAAAAGGTCATTGAGTCATAGCCAATTTACAGCAATTTTCAGCTTTTTGACTCTGGAGGAGCACCTGAAATAATTTTCCAGGCTTCCAGGAGCCCTGGAAGTGATGCGTGCTGGCCACGCCTCCTGCCACGCCCCTGGAAGTGGCATGTCCCTGGCAGTGACAGCACCACTCAAGTTAATAGGCAGGATCAATGATGACTGGGAGGAAAGGGAGCAATTTAAGGTGGGAATAGGCTTGCAGGCTCCGCCCCCTCCCAGGCACAGAAACCACGGGAGAACTCACTTATACTCAGGAGGGGGGGGGGAGCATTGGAAATGGGTGGTACCTTCTCTTGTGGCCAAGTCCATTCAGGCAGGAGGGGAAAGGCTGCCTGCATGTTTCATAAGCATATGAAGAATATCCTACGGGGGGCATTGTAGGAGGTGTGTACTTAGCATAGTTGGGATAGGAACATCCGGATGTTTTTCAAATAGCCTCCTCCAGGGTCTGGTTGAACTCAATTGGAGACTTGCCTCCAGAACAGACAGAATGAATGCAGAACAACAGTTAGACAGTCAGTTAGGATTCTCTCCTCTTTCTATCCAAAGTTTGTCTCTCTTCTAAATAAAAATATTTTAATTTTTATACTATTATTAAACTCTTAAATATTTTATTCCTTTAAGCTACTCTTTCACATAAAGAGAGCCAACTAGGTATAGTGGTTAAGAGTGGTGGCCTCTGGAGAGTCGGGTTTGATTCCCCGCTCTTCCACATGCAGCCTGGTTGGGGGACCTTGGTCCATTCAGAATCCTAGTCCAGGAGGAACTTTAAGTCCAACAAAGGTTTATTCAAGGCGTGAGCTTTCGAGTGCAAGCACTCTTCCTGTTAGAGCTGATTTCTCAGAGCAGTTCTGTCAGAACTCTCTCAGCCCCTCATCCCTCTAAGGGTGTCTGTTGTGGGGATAGGAAGGGAAAGGTGATTGTAAGCCACTTGGAGACTCCTTCAGGTAGTGAAAAGCAGAGTATAAATGCCAACTCTTCTTCTCCTGCACCCTCTCTTGAATATTTTAAGTCTGCCAACAGAGGTAACTCTGCAAAGGATTGCACAGTTATTTAATTTATGGGCTGTGGAATAGTATTGCAATTGAGTTATAGAATGTTCGGGTAAGAGTATGGGTGAAAGTAACTTTTTTTTGTTTTGATTTTCTTTTACTTTGTCTGCAGTACTGGGGAAGAGGGTGGGTGTTCTGGAGGAGGTAACAGGGGTTCCTGAACCCAAAACAGCTTTAAAGCCAGTGAGCGTTGAATCACTGGGTTATTACATGTCATGATAATCGTAAACTGCAGGATGTAACTATTATATTTAAAAAGTTACCTGAAACCAGACTGGGAGAGGAAAGGGAAGGTGAAAGTAAGCTGCTTTCAGGCTCCTTGAGGTAGAGAAAAGTGGCATATAAGAACCAACTCTTCTTCTTCTTCAGTAATATCAGGGCTCTCTCAGCCTCACCTCCCTCACAGGGTGTCTGTTGTGGGGAGAGGGAAAGGGAAGGTAAATGTAAGCTGCTTTGAGACTCCTTCGGGTAGAGAAAAGCAGCATATAAGAACCAACTCTTCTTCTTCAGTAATATCAGGGCTCTCTCAGCCTCCCCTCCCTCACAGGGTGTCTGTTGTGGGGAGAGGAAAGGGAAGGCGACTGGAAGCCGCTTGGAGACTCCTTCGGGTAGAGAAAAGCAGCATATAAGAACCAACTCTTCTTCTCCTTCAGTAATATCAGGGCTCTCTCAGCCTCACCTCCCTCACAGGGTGTCTGTTGTGGGGAGAGGAAAGGGAAGGCGAATGGAAGCCGCTTTGAGCCTCCTTCGGGTAGAGAAAAGCGGCATAGAAGAACCAACTCTTCTTCTTTTTCTTCGCCTTCCAGTACACTCGATTGACCATTTATTTTATTTATTTATTATCTTTATATACTGCCCTCCCCAGAGGCTCAGGTGTGGAACAGGATGCTGGGCTAGATGGGCTGCTGCTGGTCTTACCCAGCAGGGCACCTGTTACATTCTTATTTTCTTCATGCAAACCAACCAACCCACCACAGTTTTCTTATCTACAAATCAATGTATTGAAATACAAAGTCAACGTTAACCAAATTTATACTCCCGTGTATGTATGAGATGATGTTCGTTTGTTACACCACGGAAACCTCAGCTCAAAATACATGCCAGGAACAAATTCCCAGACCATCTTAGCGCCTGAGTAAATACTAGCAAAGCCTAATTTGAAGCGTGCATTAAAGGCCAACACAGTATGTTCCTTTGTGCGTATCTCTTGGCAAAGGCATCGGCTGAAGCGGTGGGTTGTGAACTCAAGAGTGGGATATCTGTTCTGCGGACAACGGAAAAGCTTGGTGAATCAGCAATGCGCAACTGGGCCAGGTCAGAAAGAAGAAGAAGAGTTGGTTCTTATATGACAACATATTGAGGATATACTGGAGCAGAATCAGTTGTCTTGGCAGACACTTTGATTTCTTTCTTTGGGGCTACAGAGGTATTTTGGTTTTGCCCCACTGCCAGCCTGGCACACTTTTTTGTTTATTTTCAGCCCTTATGTCTCAAATAAACCAGTCCTGAGAACATGCAATGGCTTTTTTCAATTTATTCCTATTATTCTTGCTGTATCCCTCTCTTAGAATCATAGTGTTGGGACCTCTAGGGCAGGGGTAGTCAACCTATGGTCCTCCAGATGTCCATGGACTACAATTCCCATTGTCACGGGAATTGTAGTCTATGAACATCTGGAGGACCACAAGTTGACTACCCCCTGGTCTAGGGTCATCTAGAAGAAGAAGAAGAAGGAGGAGAAGAAGAAGAAGAAGGAGAAGAAGGAGAAGAAGAAGAAGAATTGGTCCTTATATGCCACTTTTCTCTACCCGAAGGAGGCTCAAAGCGGCTTACATTTGCCTTCCCTTTCCTCTCCCCACAACAGAATGCAGGAAATTCACAATTACCTGCCCATCCACAGTGACCCCGATTCCATGACCTGAAGATGCCCCCCCCCAAAAAAAACCCAGAATCCCTGGCTGGATGTGGAAGACATATGTCTCCTAATTCCAAAGAGGCAATGGGCATTTCCCTGGGCATGCAAGAAAGGGCCACAAGAGCCAAGCACCGACACAGTCCCTTCTGCCCATCCACTCCCAATCTTCCACTCTGTTTCCTCAAAATCCCCGATGCCATATGTAGTGAGTGTGAAGACCTGAGCATTGCCCATCAGTCCCACGTGCTAATGTTTTTAATTTAGGCAAGTGAGGAAGCCGAAATTAATGATCTTTTTTTTTATCATGGTCAAATGATAATTGTGCACACTTCTTTTAGGAAAGATTGGTTGTATTAACTGCACATTTCCTGAATAGAGCAGTTGCTGGTTCTTGCCATTACATATTCCTAGGAAATGTGGGGAAGATTTATTTATTAGATTGATGCATAATTCATCAGCAAAATGTTTAATAACTAGGATTCTCTATGCACATTGTTTTTAATTTTTTTAAGAGAGAACTCAGTTGGGAAATTATCCGGCCTTATCATTCCCGCCGCTTTTAAAAATTTTTAATTACTTCAGTTCTTTCGTTGATAAAAGGGTAGCGGGGTATTAGCTTTCAGCAGATTGGTCTACAACTCAGGAAAATCTAAGTGAAGGGATTTCAGCTGCGTTTGTTGTGCATTTGGGAGCTGAGCTGAAGATTGGGCTGAGTGTTATTTCTCAGTGTAGCGTATTATACAAGAAAGTTCTCAGTTGAACGTTGGCATCCTGGATTACAAAATGGTGCCCGGAAAACAGACATGGAACCCTCCCGTAGAGCTGCCAACCCCCACCGTGCTGGCTCCCAGCATCCCTGGCCAAAGTACAATTGAGGTGATTCTGAGGGATTTCCACTGTTATATTTCCACTGTTATGATGATAGTTCATTAGTCTGAGGAAGAGTGCCTGCACTCGAAAGCTCACGCCTTGAATAAACCTTTGTTGGTCTGAAAGGAGCTACCGGACTCTAATTTTGCTGAGGTGGTATGCTTTAACCCAGTGGCCCCCAACCTTTTTATCATTGGGGACCAGTCAACGCTTGACAACATTAGTGAGGCCCGGGGTGGGGGGTAGTCTTTTGCCGAGGGACGTCACCACCACCTGAGCCCCTGCTCCGCTTGCTTTCCCGCTGATGCCCCTGGCTTCCTGCCGCCCACTGGGGGGCGCTACCAGCAGCAAATGCACAGTGCCACACCAAGGGGGAGTCCCAGCCATGGAGGCCGCTTGAGAGCACCAAAGGTGAGCCAGCGGCAGAGTGGCAGGGCAGCCCTCGACACAGCAGCCGGGGAGGAGGACGAGGAGGAGCTTCGGCCCGGTACCAACTGATCCATGCACCCTTACTGGTCCCTGGACCGGGGGTTGGGGACCACTGCTTTAACCAACCCCCTCTCTGTTTGGTGTCCACTTAGCAGCTCGACCTTACCCCTTACGGACCATGGTGTTGGTTTTCGAACGGCCTGGCTTTGTTCCACAGCAATAGTGTTGACTGCAACCCTACACTAGAACAATAGGCCTCGTTCCAAATTATACTTGCTAAGATCCAACTATTTCTTAATCTTTCCTAGTGTGTTGACCCATAGGATGGAACCTTGGGTGTGTTTAATCAAGATTAAACCTTACAATTGATACTTTGGCTGAGTTTCATGATACTGCATTTCTGCTCCAGGACAGCTGGCCAATTTTTGTCGTTAAATATGTCAGCGTCCGTGTCATCCCCAGACACTCCTTGGTAATGTTGTTTTAGTAAGAACCAACAAGCTAGATAGTCACGACGTGTTTGTCTTCAGATTTTAACAAAGAGTATCTCTCATTAGGATGTTTGGGAACACAGCAAAATAAAATGGTGTTACCTGTTAATTGCCTGATACCACGACTTATATATATATGCTTTTATGTAGGCTTAAGAGCCAAGCCCGTTTCATTCAGGAATACAATGGGTGCTAGATTAGGGGGGTGGGGTAGAAGAACTCTGCGGACAGCCTCTCCCTCCCCCCAGGACCTGGAAAGACTGCAGGGAGCCGCTGGGCAGCTCTCACATGGCAGGGATCTGCAGCCTCCGAGCCTCGGAGGGAAGTGGGAGGGGGATGGAAGGTGATTGGCTGGCCACTAGACAGACAGGCAAGCCGGTTGGAGGAGGAGGCACTCAGGGGTGGCAGGTTACAGTAGTTGAGCAATAGGGTTGTGAGTGTCCTGCATAGTGCAGGGGGTTGGACTAGATGACCCAGGAGATCCCTTTCAACTCTATGATTCTAGGGGCGGGACAGCCGCTCTGAGTGGTTGTTAAGCGCTGATTGGCACTTAAGCCATGAGACACAGTCCTCCTCCAAGCCCTTACTAGAAATATATTATGAGGAACAGATTGTTTGCTTTAGAGCCTCAGACTCTTATTAAGTTTGAGAGGCGAAAGAAAACAGGTGGGATAACTCCTTGAAGTCGAATGTTAAGGATTGAACTTCCAGGACTTAACTGATGAAGCAGATTCAAGGAGTGAGGATGTTCCTTTGTTCCTGGACTGTTCCTCTTCCAAATCCCCCGTCAGAACTCAGCATTCTAATCAGGACCTTCAGTGGTGATTGTGTAGATCACTGGAGTGTGCTGTACAATATGTAATACACCAATGGTAGCCTCAAGCCAGGATCCAGGGTCTTACCAGCTGCCTCACAAGCAATCTATAACTATTACAAGCTTAGCAAGCCAAGATCTTCTCCTTCTTTCCTCCCTTTTCCCTGCTTCCTTCCTTCATTCTGGTCTTTTTCAGTCTCTTCCCACATTTGACTGACAGAAACCAAAGAGAGAGCTAAACAATATCAATGAGGTTGCCCACCAACCCCTCCTAGGGCATTACTTCCTTTATGGGGGTGGGTTAACTTCTCAAATGTATTTGTTAACTTCCTGGGCTTTCCCCCAGGTTTGCAGAAATATCTCCTCTCTGTCCATAGCCCTAGCTTGTGGTTTTTAAAATCCTCTCTCTAGGGCCCCGTTGAGAATTAGATATAACAGTGTACATAATCAAAATAGTGAAAGTGTTTATATACAAAAGGTAAGAATTATGGATACGCTTTTATAAGACTGAATTTCCTTTCTCCTTACAATCCACTCTCTGTACAGCTCGCTGCTGTAGCATCCTTAAATGGAGGTAAAACTTTAGTTTGGGATTTCTAACCTTATGGGCCCAACAGTAAACCCTGTTACAGAATGAAACACCTACAAAACACCTACACAAATTCAAGTCTGAAAATCTCCCTTTACTTCACAAACTTGTACCAACCTCTATGGAGCCTGTAAGATGAGAACATAAGAAGAGTCCTGCTGGATTAGACCAATGGTCCATCTAGCCAAGTATCCTAAGAACACAGGAAGAGCCCTTCTGGATCAGACCAGTGGTCCATCTACTCCAGCATCCTAAAAAATTAAGGAGAGCCCTTCTGGATCAGACCAGTGGTCCATCTACTCCAGCATCCTAAAAAAATTAAGGAGAGCCTGCTGGATTAGACTAGAACATAAGAAGAGCCCTGATGGATCAGACCAGTGGTCCCTCTTGTCCTGCATCCTGTCTCACACAGTGGCCAGCAAGTTCCTTTGGAGGGCCAACAACAGGGTATAGAGACTGAAGTTGGCTCCTGAAGTTGGCTCCTGACTCTAGGATTCATAGGCTTAGACCCTCCAAATATGGCGGTTATGCTCAGTCTCCATGGCTAGTAGCCATTGATAATACTTATCCTCCAAAGATCTATCTAATACTCTTTTAAAGCTGTTTTTTTCCCTGTTTCATCACTACATCCTCTGGCAGAAAATTCTCAATTTTCATCACGTTCTGTGATCAGTCTCAGAATTTTCCCATTTCTTCCTCAAAAACTCAGGTCCGTGTAGAAGCACTTCTCCTCTTAGAAGACAAGACCCTTTAGAGCAGTGGTTAGAATCATAGAGTTGGAAGGGGCCACACAGGCCATCTAGTCCAACCCCCTGCTCAATGCAGGATCAGCCCAGAGCATCCTAAAGCATCCAAGATAAGTATGTATCCAACCTTTGCTTGAAGACTGCCAGTGAGGGGGAGCTCACCACCTCCTTAGGCAGCCTATTCCACTGCTGAACTACTCTGACTGTGAATTTTCCCCCCTGATATCTAGCCTATATTGTTGTACTTGTAGTTTAAACCGATTACTGTTGTCAACCTGAGGGTCTCAACCTGGGGGTCCTGTTTTCTTGGAGACCTCCTGAGGCCCCTGATGTCACTTGCTAGGGCATGGTAGCAAAGCTGCAGGAATCAGTGTCCCCAACATCATAACATCACTTCTGTTTTGAGAAGGAAGTGGTATTGGGGGGAGGGGCATCAGGCAAGTAGGCCCCTATTAGGGTTCCAGCTCTGGGTTGGGAAATATCTGGAGATGTTGAGGGTGGTGCCTGGGGAGGGCGGGGTTGAGTGAGAAGTAGGACCTCAGCAAGGCACCCTCCAAAGCAGGGAACAGATCTCTGTCACCTGGAGATCAATTGTCCTAACAGGAGATCTCCAGGCCCCACCTTGAGTTTGAGAACACTAGATCCTGTCCCCAGACTCTCCCACCGGTTGCCAACCTTGGACTGGTAGCCATATTGATTACTTCCAGGTCACAAGTCTTCAGAACCTGCTATCTATGCCAAACTGGATGTCATCGCCTGGTTAAAAACATCTTGGTCTAGAAGGGTTAACCGGTGGCACAGTCACTTCTAAATGGAGTTAATCAATATTTACCAACAAGAGTAATCCCTTCTTTTGACAGCTACTGAGTCAACAGTCGTCCCATAGAGGCAAACATGGGGCTTATGAGCCACAGCTACGATAGGGTATGTGGGAACAAGAACCGTAGGGGCCATTGGTGGCTGCAGTCTCTTGATGGAGCGATTTGGGAAGGACCTGCTGTTTGTTTGACTATGGCTTCGGTCTGACATTTAGGCCGAGAGTTGTTTAACTTTTTATTTGCAGTGATCCAGGTAAGTGGGAGCAAATTCTGCACCCAGCTAAACAAATGTCAGCTCGACGTAACTTTCCTGGATGTTTAAAGATACATGCACAGCCGACCAAAAGCAAACAGAAAAAGTTCCCCGCCCTTGGTTACAGCAACAATTTCCTGCAGCCAAAATTGTGGAAATGATTTTTGGGGGGAGGGGGGGAGGGGTCTGTTTTTGTGTCTTTGGTTAAATCCGTGGGTTCAGAGGTGGGCACGGACACTGGAAGAGATTTGAGGTCTTTGTTAGGACCCCAGCATGGGACAAGAAGGACCGAACTGAACCGAAACAGAAAAAACCACAACCAACCCCAACTTATATACACAAGCCGCAAAATAGATCTTCCCATCAGTGGACACTATTGGTCAGTTTCACTTTAAAGCGACTGGATTCGGCAGACAGGATCTAGCCGTGAATTGCAGGCTTATGATCCTGCTTCAGATCTCACCGGGTGCCATGTGGGCTATGAGGCTATGAGGGTGGCATCCAGGACCCCTTCCCACCCTCCCAGCACCTTTCACAATGGGCACCACATGAGCAGCTACGCGGGTAGCAAGCAGGCACCCCACCCCGCCGAAACAGAAAAACATCATGGTAAAACTGGTCTCAAAAAAAAGCTTTAAAAATGGGGGGGGGGATTAAAAAAAGAAATCAAAGCTAAAGGCGTGAAAATACATGCAGAAATCAGAGTTACATTGCATTGGTATGGGGCCCCAGCTGACAAAAAGACCCATGTGAAAGAAAGCTGAATAAGAAATGTATGTTATCCCTGAATGTTCCAGAAGAGGCAACCTTCAGACTCCTAGGAACATACTCTGACACGTAAAACCCTCGTTCTTTCTAATAGCCCCCCCCCCAGCCCTCTTTCAGCATTGAACAAAGTCCCTTAGTTCTCTTCACTGTACATCTTTATCCCATTACTTATGGAAAGTTTGATGTCATGCATTCCAAGGTGTCAGCCTTCCCTATAACGTACCTCATCTTTCACCTAATTCTCACAGACTTCTGACAGGACAGCATAACCACAAGGCGAGGGCGGAACAATGTCGGGCTCATCATGGAATTATTTTATTTGTTCTCTCTGGAGAAACATACAATTCAAACTAAGCAGCCGTGGCAAAGTTCCATTTCGGTGATAATACGATGCCAAAAAAAAGTGTGTATACCACTCTCGGGCTTCTCTGGGACGAATCTTCCCGCTGTCCTTTGCTGTCCCTTTTGTTTGAAACGCTCCCAGAACGCAAGGGCGATGGCACGGTTCTTTCGGGTCTACGGACAGCATGGCGTTTTCCTCACAGGTCACTGATCAGTTCTGAGATGTCACCGCTTCCGAGGTCAGTAGAAACCAGTTCAAACTGGAACCGTCACACATGGGGACAGTGGGAGTTGACCACTCCCTCCACCCAGAAGCGCTGGTTTTTATAGCCCGCTTCTCACTACCTGAAGGAGTCTCCAAGTGGCTTACATTCGCCTTCCCTTTCCTCTCCCCGCAACAGACACCCTGTGAGGTGGGTGAGGCTGAGAGAGCCCTGATAGAAATGAAGAAGAAGAAGAGTAGGTGATTATATGCCACTTTTCTCTACCCAAAGGAGTCTCAACGAGGCTTACATTCAACTTCCCTTCCTCTCCCCATAACACACACCCTGCGAGGTAAATGGGGCTGAGAGAACTCTGTCAGGACTGTTCTGTGAGAACAGCTCTATCAGGGCTGTGACTAGCCCAAGGTCACCCAGTTGGTTGCATGGGGAGGATGTGTTGGGAAATCCAACCCAGCTCTTCAGATTCAAGGCTGCTACTCCTCTTCTTCTTCTTCTTCTTCTTCTTCTTCTTCTTCTTCTTCTTCTTCTTCTTCTTCTTCTTCTTCTTCTTCTTCTTCTTCTTCTTCTTCTTCTTCTTCTTCTTCTTCCTCCATCTCCTCTTCTTCTTCTTCTTCTTCCTCCTCCTCCTCCTCCATCTCCTCTTCTTCTTCTTCTTCTTCTTCTTCCTCCTCCTCCTCCTCCATCTCCTCCTCCTCCTCCTCCTCCTCCTCCTCCTCCTCTTCTTCTTCTTCTTCTTCTTCCACCTGGCCTCCTCCCCACTTTCTAGAAACACTTGGCAGACACCAGAAAAGGCATCTGCAGGGGCTGTGGTACCCCCAGGCACCAGGTATAGGACCCCTATTATAGTTCAATCTATCCAATTTCCAGTAGCCACTTATGCCTGTGAAAGTTGGAAGATGAAGAAATTGGACAGGAGGAGAGTAGATTCATTTGAACTCCGGTGCTGGAGAAATCTTCTGTGGATTTCGTGGACAGCAAAAGTCACAAACAATTAATGCTACAGCACATAATGCCTGATCTATCGCTGGAAGGCAAAAGCACAAAACTCTGGTTCACTGGCCCTATCGTGCGATCCGACACAATGGAGAGAGCAAGTATGCTAGGACTGGTCAGTGGTCAAAGGAAACCAGGCCCACAAAGAGCATGGTGGATAGATACTATTAAAATGGACAGAGCACCATACAACTAAAAGAGGCGGTGCAAGATGGGAAGGCACGGAGACAGCTGAGCTGTAGGGTCTCCTAGAGGCAGAAATGGCGGAATGGCGGAATGGCCCACCATGATTGTAAAACACTATTAGTTCTGGTCTGACCCTCAGGGGCAACAGAAATCAACTCTGCTCCATCCTCTATGTGACAGCCCCTCAAGTATTTGAAGGTGGCTATCCTAGAATCCTAGAGTTGGAAGGGGTGATGCAGGCCATCTAGTCCAACCCCCTGCTCAATGCAGGATCAGCCTCAAGCATCCAGGAGAAGTCTCTTTCCAGCTGCTGCACATAGATTCCTAGAATCCTAGAGTGGGAAGGGGCCATGCAGGCCATCTAGTCCAACTCAGTGCAAGATCAGCCCAATGCATCCAGGATAAGGATCGGTCCAGCCACTGCTTGAAGACCACCAGTATAGTTCGGTAGAAGCTGTCATTGTGACTACATTAGCAAGTGACTTCTGGGGAGGTTGAATTTTGTCCCCCCCATAGCTCTCTCCAGCCGCTCCCTGCTTCTCTCTGGTAATGTTACCACAGTTGAGTACAAAAGAGGGGGGGGGAGCAGACCGAAGCAGCCTCATTAGCATCACTTGAATGAAGCAAGGGAAGATTTTAAACAAATCCATGTGTTTTCGGGAGGGCTTTGTTTACAGTCTCGAGTGCTGGGTTCCAGCCGGTGTTTATTCCTCAGCGCTCCGGCTTCCCCATTCATCTGGCCACAGAATTTGAAGCCAGGGTATTGGCTTGCCTCGTCAAAGCCCCCGTTTTGCATGTTTACTTGCGTCCTTGATTACGAGTGCCAGAAATTTATTTGCAAGGCAAATTGGGGGAGAGCGGGAACTGGGTCACAAAGAGATGAGAAGAGCAGAAGGAAAGAAAGAGGAAAAGCGAGTGGGTGGAGAAGGTGCTCTCTGCCAGGGAAGTAGACAGCTTTAGAAGGGGACTCGACAGATTTTTGAAGGACAAGTCTCCCAATGGCTACTGATTATATTGACTAGAGGGAACCTCCACATTCAGAAGCAGTAAACCTCTGAATCCCAGAACAGGGGAAGGCCGTGGTCTCTGTGCCTTTTTGTTGGCTGTCCAGAGAAACTGGTTGGCCACTGTACGAGACAAGATGCTAGACTAGATGGACCACTGTTATGATCCAGCAGGGCTCTTCTGATGTTCCTATGAAGGCCTCAACCTCTATGCCTTGTTGTTGGCCCTCCAGAGGAACAGGTTGGCCACTGCGTGAGACAGGAGGCTGGACTATGTGCACCACTGGTTTGATCCAGCAGGGTTCTTCATATGTTCTTCTCAGGGAAGGCCTCAACCTCTATGCCCTGTTGTTGGCCATCTGGAGGAACTGGTTGGGGCCACTGTGTGAGACAGGATGTGACTATGTGGACCACAAGTCTGATCCAGCAGGGCTCTTATATGTCTACATTCTTGAAGCAGCTTTGGATGGGGGCTCTGATGCATCCGTTAAAGACAGCCATGCTGAGGCTTGTTCCCACCGCAGTCAGCCAGTTTGGTGTAGTGGTTAGGAGTATGGACTTCTAATCTGGTGAGCCAGGGTTGAATCTGCACTCCCCCACATGCAACCAGTTGGGTGACCTTGGGCTTGCCACAGCACTGATAAAGCTGTTCTAACCGAGCATTAATCTCAGGGCTCTCTCAGCCTCACCCACCTCACAGGGCGTGTATTCTGGGGAGAGGAAAATGAAGAAGATTGTAAGCCGCTTTGAGACTCCTTTGGGTAGAGAAAAGTGGCATATAAGAACCAACTCTTCTTCTTCTTCAGCAATATCAGGGCTCTCCCAGCCAAGTGACAGTTTGGAATATCGTTTTGTGAGAAAAGCAGGAACAAACATCCAAACTTACTATAAATGGCTCTGTTCCCTACCCATGCTCAGAGGGCAGAGAGTGACCTTTTCCCCTGGCTAAGAGGGCTCAAGGGAGCAAGGGGAGGGGGGCAGAGAATGACTCATCTCCCGGCTGACAGAGAGGCAGATCAATGGAGGATCGCAGAGGGAAAGGACACAACAAAAGTTATACCTCACCTACAGGGGCTTAAAAGGCCAGCGACTCCTTCCTCAAGAGCAGGAGAGGGAAGGAGGGAGGAAGAAAATATAAAAAACCTGGTATAGAATTTAAAAAGGGGGGGTCTTCTTCACCTCTTGCTTCTAGGAATGCCAGTTCCCAGGTGGAAATGGCTGCTATGGGGGGGGGGGGACACACTCCATAGTATTATAAGTCTACTGTTGTCCCTCCCCGCCTGCAATCCCACCCACTACTGGTTCCACCCCCAAAGTCTCCAGGTATTTCCCAAGCCAGAGGTGGTAACCCAACTTGCTTCAGACATGGAGACTTTAGGAAGGGGGAAGAGAGAAAAGAACATAAAACCCCCCTGCCCACAAGGAGGTAATCAGGGAGGGGGCATGCTCAAAAGAGCAGGAAGTCTCCAGTTGAGCAAAGCAGAGTTATTTGAAAATATCAGGAAGTTTCTGACCTCAATACGCTAACTACATAGAATCATTGAGTTGGGAGGACCCGTAGAGGTCATCTAGTGCAACCCCCTGCTCAATGTAGAATAAGCCTAAAGCATGGTATGTTCATGACTGGGTTGGCCATGAGGATTTTGCATCAGACTCAGTTTCACAAGCTACAGAATCATAGAATCCCAGAGTTGGGAGGGGCCATCCAGGCCATCTAGTCCAACCCCCTGCTCTACGCAGGATCAGCCTCAAGCATCCAGGAGAAGTATCTGTCCAGCTTCTGCTTGAAGACCACCAGTGAGGGGGAGCTCCCCACCTCCTGAGGCAGCCCATTCCACTGCTGAAGTACTCTGACGTCAAAAAATTATTTCTTGATATCTAGCCAATACTGTTCTATCTGTAGTTTAAGCCCATCCCTGCGGGTCCTCTCCTCTGCTGCCAACAGGAACCGCTCCCTGCCCCCCTCCAAGCTACAGCCCTTCAAAGACTTCAAGAGGGACTTCAAGGGGGACCCAGAGAGAAGTCAAAAGTCAAGGTCACAAAGAACCCAGGTGGGCAGTAGGAACATAAATCTCCAGTGGATGAGTGAACATGAAATTGCTTTAACAATCAGCTTCCTCAGAAACAGAAGTCAAACTTGCACTGGTTACATGCTAAGTTTTCATGAATACTCCTCCAGTGAGTTCCCCACTTCTCCTCCACATGCAGCCAGCTGGGTGACCTTGGGTCAGTCGCAGTCCTGTCAGAGCTGTTCTCACAGAACTGTCTCTCTCTGAGCTCTCTCAGCCTCACCTACCTCGTAGGGTGCATGTTGTGGGGAGAGGAAGGGAAGGAGATTGTAAGCTACTTTGAGATGCCTTCAGGTAGTGAAAAGCGGGGTATAAAAAACAGCTCGCTCACATTGTAGTCCCACTCCAAATTGAGCCCTGTTGCGTACCTCTCTGAGTTGCATTCCTAGGATAGGACCTGCAGTAATAGGTTTAAACTACGCGGAGAACGATATTGGCTAGATATCAGGAAGAACTTTTCACAGCCAAGGTAGTTGAGCAGAGGAATGGGCTGCCTCAGGAGGTGGGGAGCTCCCCCTCACTGGCGGTCTTCATGCAGTGGCTGGACAGATACTTCTCCTGGATGCTTGAGGCTGATCCTGCGTAGAGCAGGGGGTTGGACTAGATGGCCTGGATGGCCCCTCCCAACTCTGGGATTCTATGATTCTGTAGCTTGTGAAACTGAGTCTGCTGCAAAATCCTCATGGCCAACCCAGTCATGAACATACCATACAATCTGGTCCTCGGAGACAGCCCTTAAAAGTGTCCTTTGTTTATTATATTTAACTCCTTTCTGTCCTCCCCAGCAGGACCCCACGCAGCTTACAACGTTCTGTTTGACATACCTGGATCTTTTTAAAATACAAGCACGCCAATTGACGTAGAGGGAAATTCTCTGGGATGCAACTTGTAAAAGCTGGAGAAGGAAAAATGATAAATGCAGAGTTTGTCGGCCGAAGCATGTGTGTTTCTCGTGAAGCTGTGCTTGTGGAGCATATTTGAACAGACCCAAGTTGCCTTCCTTAATGCATTGCTTTTAACATATGGGTAATTCGACAAAGTAAACAACAGGGGTCTTTCCATTTTAATGGGAAGTATAATTTTGAAACGGCCAATCCTCAAAATCCCAGGCTACTCTGCCTGCCCCCTTTATGATTTCACGTAAAAAGATTATATGAACAGTTCCGGGTACAATAAAAGGGATTGTATTATCTAGCCAACCCCAAATTGTCTACATTTGCTCGAGAATCGCTAAAGCTACAGAAACAAAATCGCTTGCAGCAAATACCACATGAGTCATACTTTCCATTATTTTGCGTAAACACCAGGCTTTTAAGATGGAGCTGTCACAAATGGTGGCAGCGTATTCTCAGATGAAACTTCATGATAAGGTTCTCTGGTTCCCCTTTATCTAGCTTGGCTTTTCTAGCTTGGCCGCTCTGGTATTCTTGCCTTCTATAAATCCCAGACCCCTGACCTGGGCCCATTCCGCACACATAGGATAATGCACTTTCAATGTGTTTTGGCAGCTGGATTTGCCTGTGCGGAACAGGAAAATCTACTTCTAAAGTGCATTGAAAGTGCATTATCTATTGTGTGCAGACTAGGCCCTGGATAGGCAAGGCCAGGCCAATCTTGTAAGATCTTGAGGTCGAGGTGGGTTGAAATGGAATTATGTAGCATGTGTGAAAGAGCCCTCAACCTAGGAAATCTATGCACTAGCCCATTTGTATGGAAGGAAACCCTCAAGAACTTAGGGTGTGTGTGGGGTGTGTGTGTGTATTTATGCATTTTTTATTGTTTAGACTTATTGCCCGCCACTCCCAAACTGGCTCGTGGTGGGTTACAACTCGCCGTATTAAAAGCCCCATTAAAATCCCCTGAAAAGAATTCCGGACATCCATCCATGTATAATAAACAGACTCCTAAAACTTTTAAAAACCATGGCGGTCTGCAACCCACTAACCCCCCCATGCCCCGAAATCTAGTAAAGGACTGGGAGGAGGGAGCGTAGATAACATAGCAAATGCTTACGCTCTTAACACTGGAGGGCCCATCATATCTTCCTTCCCATGCCGGCCACAACCATAGACCTGGCGGAAGAGCTCCATTTTGCTGGCCCTCCGTTACACTTTCCTGTGTATCTCCTTCATGACAGTGTTTCGTCTTTTCATCCTTCTGGCAACCCCCATGTCCTTTCTCCTTTCCCTGCTTCATTCTCTCCTTAGCCATTCACCAACCTGCCTCACATCTTCAGCTATATTTCTTTACTGACATCATTGGTATACTACCTTTCTCCACAGTGGAGACCAAAGCATCTTATACTTCTCTCCTTTTTTAGTCCTCAGAACAACCCTGTAAAGTACATTGAGCCCAAAGTATGTGACTAGCCTCGAAACCACTGAGTGATCTTCCACAACGAGGTATGGGTTTGAAGCTGGGTCTTCCAAACCCTACTCTGAAGATCAACCTGGTATACCACTCTGGCTTTCATAAAGTAGTTGATGTTGAACTATAGCAAGCAGCCAGGACTAGGTGGCTCATGAAAATCAGGTGGTATCAAGTCACTGTGTTTGCTGCCAGGATTGACCCTGACGGTTCTCCCTCAAAGGCCAAAAAAGGCCTGGAAAGGACCATGTCCCATTCCCCTGTCTTTTACTCACAGAAACCAAGCCTGGAATGTGTGGTTGCCTAGCAACAGAACCAAAAGTATCCATTCCTTAAAGCTCTCTTTATCATTTGAGGGTTTTTTAACCCCCTACTTAAAAAAAGATTTAAGATATTTCTGTGAACCTGGGACACTTCACAGGTTTATAGAAAGATCTGTCTTGTCCATTCACAGCTCAAATCATTAGATTTAAGTATCCTCATATCTGGCTAACTTGGCTATTAGAATTGACGATGATGTGTATGCTGCTTACAATAGCTGTAGGTGGACAAACTTGCCCATTTATTCACCCAAGTCCATTTGCCTAAATGAAGGCACAATTTGTTTCACAAATAAAGGAGAGCTTTCACCTGGCTAGATGGTCAGTCATGCCCTCGGCAATCTTGGAGGACAGATACAGAAAAATCCCTTTCACAGAAAGGCAATGTTCCTGCTCCCTAAAAGAAGCAGAAGAGGAAGAGTTGGCTCTTATATGCCGCTTTTCCCTACCCAAAGGAGTCTCAAAGCAGCTTACAGTCGCCTTCCCATTCCTCTCCCCACAACAGACACCCTGTGGGGTGGGTGAGGCTGAGAGAGCCCTGATATCACTGCTCGGTCAGAACAATTTTATCAGTGCTGTGGCGAGCCCAAGGTCACCCAGCTGGATGTATGTGGGGGAGCGCAGAATCGAACCCGGCTCGCCAGATTAGAAGTCTGCACTCCTAACCACTACACCAAACTTTCAGAACATGTGCGAAGAGATTATCGAAGAAGATGAAGAGTTGGTTCTTATATGCCGCTTTTCTCTACCCAAAGGAGTCTCAAAGCAGCTTACAGTCGCCTTCCCATTCCTCTCCCCACAACAGACACCCTGTGGGGTGGGTGAGGCTGAGAGACCCCTGATATCTCTGCTTGGTCAGAACAGTTTTATCAGTGCTGTGGGGAGCCCAAGGTCACCCAGCTGCCTGCATGTGGGGGAGCGCAGAATCGAACCCGGCATGCCAGATTAGAAGTCCGCACTCCTAACCACTACACCAAACTGGCTCTCCAAATTGGAGACAAACATATTTTCTTGTGCTTTACAGTCTTGCACGAGTCGAACCCATTCGCTCGCTAATGAATCCAATGCCATACCAAGAGGTGTAGAGCGGATTAGGGAACTTCTATTGGACGAAAAGCCTCAGATCTCTCTGCTGATGGCAACATTTATTGCCCTTGTGATCGAAGCTCGACGAAAGGACAGCAAACGTGCTTAAAGTCCTAGAAATTAATCCTTCAATCCAGACTTAGATTTTGTAAAACCCTGGAGTTTCTTGACAGCCCTGGAAGGGTTTCCCAAATGGGTGGGAGCTAATAATTTTGTAATATATTTTTAAAACATTGTTAAACATTTATCAGGTGACGTGACCATATATAAGAGCCTCTAGTGGCGCAGAGTGGTAAGGCAGCAGACATGCAGTCTGAAAGCTCTGACCATGAGGCTGGGAGTTCGACTGTATGGATAAGAAACCTCCCTTCTATCCAGACCCAGAGAGCCTCTTGTGGCGCAGAGTGTTAAGGCAGCAGACATGCAGTCTGAAAGCTCTGACCATGAGGCTGGGAGTTCGATCCCAGCCGCCGGCTCAAGGTTGACTCAGCCTTCCATCCTTCCGAGCTTGCTGGGGGGTAAACAGTAATGACTGGGGAAGGCACTGGCAAACCACCCCGTATTGAGTCTGCCATGAAAACGCTAGAGGGCGTCACCCCAAGGGTCAGACATGACCCGGTGCTTGCACAGGGGATACCTTTACCTTTACCTTTTTATGACCATATATGGTCATGTTGACCCGCCTCCCCCCCAAATGACCAATGGCAGGCCTGGAGGGCATGGGAAGGGGAGGGGCCCCAGATGGGCGTGTCCACAGCTCTGCTTCCCGACCGTATTCTGCACAATCGCACCACTTTGGGGGTTTCTTGAAGCCTGAAGAATATTTCTCCAAGTTAAAAAAAAAAAAAAGTTGGGAAAAGCTGCCTTAACCTATTTAAAATGCTTAAAAGTTTCTTTTTAAAAATATTTTAAAATGCTATCTCTTTCCATTTAAATTTTAAATGGACTGATCCTTTATCCTAAAGTATTACAGGCTTTTTATTTCTTATATATTCTTGTGTTTTGGTCTATGACCATATGCATAAATTGAATTGAAGGAACAATGATGGAGCCATTGCTCTTTTGGGAAGCAACAGTCACCTGTTTTCGGTCACTGAACAACCGATGAGACAGCGATTCACGCGGCTCTCCCCTGCAAAGTCCTTGAACGCCCGCATCCTGCCCAGTCTATTCACTCTGATGCTATTTACCCATTGCAGACTGCTTCTCGACTTCTTTCACAGTGGCACAAAACGCACCGTGAAACATCCAAGCAGCCCTGTTCCCAACCTTAACTCATCGGAACAAAGAAGCGTTGAGATATTTATTCTGATGACAAGTGCTTTTCAAGGCGCTTGAACAAGAGGCAGAACAAGAACAGCTCCGTTATGATGAACTTTTCCAACTCGGAGCGCTCATTTCTGCACACCTACGTCCGTGCGCTTGTTGATGAGATGACAGCACAAAAAGGTCTTAGCATGGATCCAAGTGGCTGGATTCCCGTTAGGCCATGTAGAGGTTAGATGCAAAGCAAAAAAACAAACAAACCCAAAACAAAACCAATAAACACTTCTCCCAAAATGGAAACAAAAGAAGACAGAAAGAAAAAGAGAATTGAAAAACAACCCAGCAATTTAATGAGGAAAACATTCAGTTTCACCCACCCACACACACACATGCACGCACGCACGGACAGAATGGTTTCCTTCTTCCTTTTGCAATGATTCATTTGGTTATACGGCCATCCTGAGAGATAGAGCACGAACTCGATTTACATGAATGGTAAAATGACCCCCTGCCCTTTGTGTATGCTGCAGCTTCTGGACGATATTTTAAACCAGGGGTAATCAAACTGCGGCCCTCCAGATGTCCATGGACTACAATTCCCAGAAGCCCCTGCCAGCATTCGCTGGCAGGGGCTCCTGGGGATTGTAGTCCATGGACATCTGGAGGGCCGCAGTTTGACTACCCCTGGTTTAACCAGATATATAGTAGATGGACAATCATCTAACAATATTGAACTGGCAATTAGCCATATACCAATAGCAACAGCAGCAGCAAAACAAAATATTTAACAAAATAAAAAACCCGGAGTAAAATAACAATGGCCTTCCCGTAGCAAGTAGGTGTCTCATTGTTCACATGAACACTTAAAATACCTTTCTATCAAGATCAGCTTAGTTTAAGAGCAGTGGCTTCTAATCTGGAAAGCTGGCTTTGATTCCCTGCTCCTCCACGTGCAACCAGCTGGGTGACCTTGGGCGAATCACAGTCCTGATCATGCTGTTCTCAAAAAGCAGTCCTGACAGAAGTCTCTCAGCCCCACGTACCTCCCAGGGTGTCTGTTGTGGGGAGAGGAAGGACCTGCAGCTGTCAATGCCATCTTGATCCTCTTTCTTCCCCCTTGAGGTAGGGGTGGGGGGAGGGGGGAGGTTGAGGAGGTGATTTCGCCATGTTATTGCTGCTTTTGTTGTGTTTTATTGTCCGTTTTAATGGGTTTTATTGGGGTTTTTATTGGACACATTTGTAACCCACCACACCATTTACAGGAGTGACAGGCAATAAAAAGGCCCAAGCCTCGGTCAAGGCTAGTTTTACTTCCTTGGGACCGAGAACCCTACGCAAATTATTGTTGTCTTGGGGATGGGGGATGTAACGGAAAGGACGTCCCATAGATACATGAGTCCCAGACGGTTTAGGGCTTTGAACACTCTACAGAGAAAGGCAATGGCAAACCATCTCAGCCTCTCCCTTGCCCCGAAAGCCCCTTGCTGGTGTCCACATAAGTCATTTACAACTGGATGGTACTTAGGTATGTAGTTACCCCATCCTTTTATGCTGGGGTTTGAACCTGAGATCTTCAGCAGTGTGGGATGGTTGGCGAATTTCCTCTCAACCAGGCTGGATTCTGGAGATTTTTGGTGGCGGTGAGGGATCACTTGGGCATGGTATTGGGATCACTGTGGGTGGGCAGGGAGTTGTGAGTTCCTGCATTGTGCGGGGGGTTGGACTAGATGACCCCGGAGGTCCCTTCCGACTCCATGATTCCATGATTCTACGTGCGTAGCAGAGCCACGCTGGGAGAGGTTGCTCAATCAACCCGTGTAGTATTTTGGCTGCAACGATGATTTGTCTTTTTGGCATTCCTCATCATTTTATGTATGCATTTCTTAAGTTATAGGTCAGCTCCCTGGAGAGTCCTTTGGGGTGTAACTCTGGTTCGAAATGCAGTCGGTAAAAAACTGTGCCAGCGAAGAATTACGGCACATGGCATCGCACTGGGGATGAACAGCCAAATGACATACTGGCAGCAGCACTATGGACCAGCCATATGCCATTTCAGAAAGTATGCGCCATGTATCTGTATTTGTTTAGCTAAATCAGGGGGAAAAAATTGGTTGAAAGTTAAAACTGTCTGCTTCGCTTCCAAATTCTTCACACCCAGCGGTGCGTAAAATGTACCACATGCCGTTCAACAAGTGCGCCCTTGCGTATTGTTCGGAGACTGCAGAGAAGCCCCGTTCGTCCAAGTAACAGTGCCGTCAAATTAGACATGGCACAATAACAAGGAATTTTGGGGGAGAAGCAAGAAAGAAGGCAGCAATTCGGCAACTGTAAACCATTATCTTCCTGATGTGTTTTGTCCACGCCAGTCCGAAGCTCGACTGTTGATCCGTCTTGTCATTGCTGGAATTCTACATGTGTTTCCTGGCTGGCTATGTTTATTTGGTTTTCTATTGCACATAATTGGGTGATCAATGCACAAGCTCAACCAAGGCCAAGAGGCAGACGTCGGTGTTTATCCTTTTCCAGAGCTGGAATGTGAAAAGTCTTTCTGCTTCTGTTCTTGACACAACTGAACTATGAAACTTGGACTCATTGAGAATTTTCAAGGAAAAGGGGTTTTTTTTGGGGGGGAGGGGGGGAGAGGGGAAGAACCCCTGCTAAGCTGAGCAGAAGAGAGCATGTTTCATTAGAAGAAGAAGAAGAAGAAGAAGAAGAAGAAGAAGAAGAAGAAGAAGAAGAAGAAGAAGAAGAAGAAAAGCTGGGAGGTGGGTTATAACCTTCTTTTTACTACTTAAAGGTGTCTCAAAGTGGCTAATGATTGCCTACCTTTCCTTTCTCCCTGTGAGGCAGGTGGAGCTGAGAGAACTCAGAGAATTGTGACTAGCCCAAGGTCACCCACCTGACTGCATGTGGAGGAGTGGGGATTCAAAAGCAATTCTCCAGATTAGAGGCTGGTGTTCTTGATAACTACACCCCTTTGGGAAACTCCTGGAGATCTGATATCAAGCCTGATGAGGACAGGGACCTCAATGGGGTGTACTGCCATAGAGTCTGATCCAACAGGACGCTTCTTAAGTTCTTATGAAGGCCTCAGTCTCTATGCCCTCTTGTTGGACCTCCAGAGGAAATGGTTGGCCTCTGTGTGAAACTAGATGGACCTTTGGCCTGATACATCAGAGGTCTTCTAGTGTTCTTATGAAGATCTCAGTCTCTATCCCCTCTTATTGGACCTCCAGAAGAACTAGTTGGCCTCTGTGTGATACTAGATGGAACTTTGGTCTGATACAACAGAGCTCTTCTTGTGTTCTTATGAAGGTTTCAGCCTCTATGCCCTGTTGCTGGACCTCCAGAAGAAAATGATCTTTTTATTGTTGGATAAAGATCCACCGTGTAATTCATCAGATTCTTTATTCTTCTGTTTATTGACATTAATTTAGAAGAGTAACTCAATACGTAAACCAGACTTTCTCAACTTTTATTTTACTGTTGAGAACCCCCTGAAACATTCTTCAGTCTTCGAGAAACCAGAAAAGTGGAACGATCATGCAGAATGTAGTTGGGAAGCAGAGCTGTGGACACGCCCACCAAGGCTCCTCCCCTTCCTGTCCCCTCCAGGCCCATCATTGGCCATTTTAGGAGAAGGGGGTGGGTGAGGGAACATGACCATATAAGGTCATATCACAATAAATTAAAAATATTTATAAAATTAATTCTCATCTATTCAGGAAACCCTTTCAGGGCCATCAAGACACCCCAGAGTTTCATGAAAGCCTGACCTAAACAAATAAGGGAACACCTTCAGGCAGTCCCTCCCCCCAATGTTTCAGGAAAAGCCAGTTCTGCCATGCCATCAGGACTTTGTGTTTTTGTCCTGATGTCCCCGAAATTCCTTTGTTGTTCCCTGACCAATCCCTTTGGAAGTCTTCACAGCTTTTCAATTCCTCGAGGCTCCTGCTAGCTAACATCACTGGACGATTTTCAGCTCATGTGCTGTGACAAAAGGAGGAGAAAGTCCTGTCTCCTCTCTCTCCCCCACGCCGTGCGTCATCCCTGCACCGAGTGAACCATTGTTCTCACTCTGCAAAATGGTGCTTTTATGATAAGGATCTGCGGAATAATCCTGCTTCTCTCGTCTGTTCCGATACCTGGAAGTGTTTGGAGGTGACAGGAGTGGAAGATAGCTCTTCTGTTTGCTTCTTGATTCCTTCGCCAAGATCATTAAAAAGGGACCTGAGATGACAGCGGGGCTTTGGTGCTCTCCGATGGTTTCGAGGAAATGCCACTGTGTCGTGGTTCGGTCCTTGGTGGCTTGGGAACCGGACCGAACCCCGCCATCAGAGGCGCCCGCGATCACGGAGGTAGGGCATGGTGATCACAGGCAAGCCGGCAGCTGGGCGCCCCACCCGATCGTTGAGGTGGCAATGGCCGCTAAAGAACCTCAATGTCCCCCTCCACCTTTTGACAAGGGCCCGGAGATGGCCCTTTGTTCCAGGAGAATGGGCCATCGGGAACCCCGGAAAACCTCGCATATGTGCATGAGTCATGATTGTATCAGCATGTTCCCTCCACAAGTACTGGGTGGGGCAATACAGCCTAAGGAGGTGGGTTTTGTATAAAAGAGAGCTTCCACCTGGAGTTCGGTGGAAGCTCTTACTCCATACCAGCGGACTCCACGTTGCTGAAATAAAGCTTGTTCCTGTTGTATCGTTCACCAGGCCTGGCGTGACGTTTTCTTCAAGGGGCACCCTGTTTTTTTTCAGTTAGCAAGCGGGTCCCCGACATCGTAAGAGCTTCCACCGAACTCTGTTCCCTCCGAACTCCAGGTGGGCATCGCATCCGAGCGCCTATCGGGACGGATCCAGAGATGGCGTTTTCAAGCAACGAGGCGGTCTCGACCCCCACGAACCCCGGGAACATGAGTTTAATGTCCCCGGGAGATTTCCTCCGAAAATCGGGGGGCCAGGAGCAGCTGTCCGGGACCCCGAGACCCTCGGCAGCGGCGGCCAAGGGAAGGCGCCGGGCCATGGGGTTCCCAAGCACGGCGGGGAGCTCGCCGAGGTCTGGGGGGTTGGCCCCAACCTGGGACACCCAGCTGAGGCAGGCGCTTCGCCCGGCAAGACCTGAGGAATCCCTAGAGGACCTGCGGCGGGCCATGGCGGACTTGGCCAGGCGCTTGCAGGCAGCTGAAGCCCGTGAGCAAGCTCGGGCCGGGCCCGGAGGGACTGGTAATACAACGGCGGAGGGGATCGCGTCGAGTGAGGGCGCCCCCAGCGACGAGGACGAGCCCGGCACTGGTGAGCGGGCCCCGGACCCCGACCCGGAGCAGTTTTCAGCCCCGAGTAGGCGAGACGGCCAGCGGGGAGGCGAGACAGCAGAGGATCTCGGGGGAGCGGGGGAGCCGACGGGGCGGCGAGAGCCGGACCCACGCAGGAGCGACGTGCAAGGCAGGGAGCGGCACGGCGTCGTTGGGCAAGTTGGTAGCCGGTGGAGCGGAGCAGGACGAGACGGCGGACGCCGAGAATCCCGGATCCGGAGGGGGTCGGACTACTCTCCAAAACGTTCCCCCCCCGAGCTTAAGGCGCGTTTCGACGGGACGCCGGACGACCTCCCGCAGTTCCTCCTCCACGCGCTGACGCATGCCCGGAGGTATGGAGACCGGTATGAGGACTCCGAGGACTTGGTCTGGGGGGTGGCCTCGTGTCTCCAGGGCAAGGCGGGTCAGTGGTACCTGGGGTTGGCCGAGCGCGGCGACCCGGCAACTCAGGACCTGCAGGACTTCGTGGTCGCGCTCCGCCGACGATTCCAGGACCCCCAGGCTGAGGACAAGGCAAAGAGTCGGATCAAGGGACTTCGACAGGGTACTAGGGGGGTTATGGACTATATAGACATTTTCCGGAGGGAAGCAGGCAAGGTGTTCTCCTGGAACGAGGAGACCCAAATCGAGTACTTCCGGGAGGGCCTTAACCCGAAGCTCAGGGAATGGGCCGTGATCAAGGGGACGGAAGAAGATCTGTCTACACTGGAGGGGTGGTGTTTTGTGGTCGCCAAGCTGGAAGCCAGCCTGGGTTGGACCGCCGCACCCCCCCGGGAGGCCAAAGGCGGGTCAGCCGAGGCGCCGAGACCGGGCCCCGACAACTCTCGCCCCAAACGACCCCCGAACCCCGAGCGGGAAAGGAGACGCCGGGAAGGACTGTGCCTGAAATGCGGGGGGTCAGGACATTTCGCAGCAGCGTGCCAACGGCAAGGGGGGGAAGACCGCGGGCTCTCCCAGGGGGGAGGTGCGACACGCCCCCAGCAGGCACGCCGGGCGGAGGACCTCCGCAACGAACCGGGAAGCGTCCAGGCGACGGGAAACGGCCAGGACCTGCTGTAGACGGCGCCGGGCAGCAGGTCCCGCGGTGCGAGGGAAAACCCTTACAGCGTGAGGCGCGACCTCCGAACGTGGTAATTTTAGAGCTCCGGAACCCGGAGAACGGGCTAAGTTGGGTGGGGGAGGCTCTTTTGGACTCTGGATGCGACCACAGCATGGTCCACCCCCAGATAGCCCGGGCTTTGGGGCTACCGAAGCGCATTCGGAAGGTTCCCCTGGTTTTCGTCCAGATGGACGGCAGCCCGATTCAGGGGGGACCTTTCGGGGAGGAGGTGGGTCCTATCGCCATCCACATAGGGGACCACCAAGAGCTGCGGTGGCTGATCCAGGTCCCCGTAGCGGGATATCGGGCGGTGTTGGGCCTGGATTGGCTGAAGGAACACAACCCTGTGGTGGACTGGCGGGCGGGGACCCTGAAGTTCGACTTGACGGTGGGTGCACGGCATCGGGTCCCCCGCGAGAATTCCAGCCTCAAGAGGACGGCGGCGCGTCCCAGGGGAGCGGCGGCGGCGCAGCAGGAGAAACCAGAGCCCGAGGTCCCGCCAGAGTACCGAGACCTCGCAGCCGTTTTCAGCGAGCGGGAAGCGGACGAGCTACCCCCACACCGCCGCACGGACTGCGCTATCAACATCCCAGAGGGGGCGGTACTGCCCAAAGGGCGCATCTACAAAATGAGTGAGGGGGAGCTCAAGGACCTCCGGGAGTTTTTGGAAAAAAATCTGGCCCGAGGTTTCATCCGGCCCGCTTCCAGTCCCATGGGAGCTCCAGTCTTGTTCGTCCGGAAAAAGGATGGGTCCCGACGGCTGTGCCAGGACTACCGGGGCCTCAACGCCATTGCAGCGGGGAACGCTTACCCCCTCCCGCTGATCCCGGATTTGCTGGCCCGGCTGGGCAAAGGGACTCTGTTCACTAAGCTGGACCTAAGGGAGGCGTACTACCGGGTACGCATCCGGGAGGGGGATGAGTGGAAAACAGCGTTTAACTGTCAATTGGGACAATTCGAATTTAAAGTGATGCCGTTCGGTTTAAGCGGGGCACCTGGGGTTTTCATGAGTCTAATTAATGAGGTGTTGCAGGACCTTCTGTTTCAGGGGGTGGTTGTTTATTTGGACGACGTCCTGATCTACAGCCAAGATCCCCAAGAGCACGTGACCCTGGTGAGGGAGGTGTTAAAGCGCCTGCTGGCAAACCACCTATACGTGAAGCTGGCTAAGTGCGAATTCCACCGTCCCTCCCTGGACTATTTGGGCTACCGCATCTCAGCCCAGGGCATAGCTATGGACCCCGAGAAGGTGCAGGCGGTGCTGGATTGGGAAAGGCCCCGCACCCGGAAACAGCTACAAAGCTTCCTGGGGTTTGCTAACTTTTTTAGAGGCTTCATCCCCAGATACTCCTCCGTAGTGGCTCCCCTCACGGACCTGCTAGGTACCAAGGGGAGGGGTCCTCGCGCCACGCGGCCCAGCGCAGCGCTCGGCTGGAATGAGAAATCGGAGGCAGCGTTCCTGGCCCTCAAGCAAGCTTTCGCGTCTGAGCCCACGCTACTGCACGTCGATCCAACCCAGCCGATGGTGGTACAAGTCGACGCCAGCGACGCAGCAGCCGGGGCGGTTCTCCTGCAGCGAGACAAGGCGGGACAGCTGAGGCCGGCGGCCTACCTCTCACGAAAATTCGCCGAAACGGAGCGGAACTGGTCTACCTGGGAGAAGGAGGCGTTTGCGATTAAGTTCGCCCTCACCGAATGGCGGCATTGGCTGGAGGAAACAGAGGAGCCGTTCGAGGTCTGGACAGATCACAAGAATCTGGAGGCGCTCCGGCAACCGCGATCCCTGAACGCCAAGCAGATGAGGTGGGCGGAGTTCTTTTCGCGGTACAATTTCAAGCTTGGTCACATCCCCGGCAAAGAGAATTTCCTCGCGGACGCCCTCTCCCGTCTGCCGCATCATGGGGAGGGGTACGCTCCCTGCACCAGGTCTGTGTTTGGTGAGGAGCAGCTGGGACGGGGGATCGTCACTAGGCGTCGGGCCAGGGGGGAATGGGAGCCCGACCCGGCGACCGCCCCGCTCCGAGACCGCCTAGTGGCAGCCTACGGGACAGACGAGGAGCTGGCCGAGCTCCGGGACTCTTTGATTTTGGACTCCGGTCTCTGGCGGAGGGGGGAGGCTGTCTACGTCCCGGAAGGGCTACGACGGGAAGCCCTCAGCCTCTGCCACGATGCTAAGACCGCCGGGCACTTCGGTTTCGTAAAATCCTGGAAGTTGGCCCGGCGGCGGTTTTGGTGGCCCAGTCTGCGGCGGGACACAAAAGCTTACGTCAGTGGTTGTCCTGTCTGCCTGACCTGCAAGCCGGGGGTTGGCAAGCCGAAAGGTCTGCTGCACCCGCTCGAGGTCCCGACCCGGCCGTGGTCAGTGATCTCCATGGACTTTATAACAGACTTGCCTCCCAGCAAGGGGAAAACGGTGATCTGGGTGGTGGTAGATCTATTTTCCAAACAGGCCCACTTCATTCCTTGCACCAGTGTCCCCAGTGCTTCACAGTTGGCTCGGATGTTCCTGGATCACGTGTTCCGACTGCACGGGCTGCCGGACAAGGTGATTTCCGATCGGGGCTCACAATTCGTGTCCCGGTTTTGGCAAGCTTTCCTGCGCCTGTTAGACATCGAGCAAGGGCTGAGCTCCGCTTACCACCCCCAGACGGACGGGCAGACCGAGCGGGTTAATCAAGTACTGGAGCAGTACTTGCGGTGTTTCGGTTCCTATCATCAAGACACCTGGGTGCCCCTGCTCCCCCTGGCCGAGTTCGCGTACAACAACGCAGACCACAGCAGCACGGAGATGTCGCCTTTTGCCGTCGTCTACGGGACAGACCTGAGACACTTCCCGGAGCTTGGAGAGGTCCCCGCCCGGGAATCGGCCGATCTTCGCGAGTGGGGGAAGCGTGCCGGGAGCTGCTGGAAGTCGCTGCAGGAGCAGCTCCACAAAGTCAAGGCAGCGCAGAAAGAGGACGCCGACCGGAAGAGACGACCAGCGGAGGAGATCCGACCGGGGGATCGAGTTTACCTTTCCACCCGGAACCTACGGTTGAATTTGCCCAGCAAGAAGCTAGGCCCTCGGTTTTTGGGGCCTTTCGAGGTCTTGGCCCCGATCAACGAAGTTTCGGTCAAGCTCAAGCTCCCCAAGAACCTCCGGCACATCCATCCCGTCTTTCACGTGAGCCTTCTAAAAAAAACTCCGGACGGTGACGTTTGGCACCCCGTGTCTTCCCCGCCAGCGCCCGAGGTCCTGCCAGGGGGGGAGCACCACGAGGTGGCGGATATCCTGGACTCTAGACTCCACAGGGGGAAGTTGCAGTACCTCGTGGAATGGAAGGACTTCGCTTTGGGGGACCGGGAATGGGTCTGGGCAGCGGACGTCCTTGCGCCCCGACTCACTGAACGTTTCCACAAGCGGTATCCTGGCCGTCCCGGGGGGTTGGAGAATGGACCTTTGGGGGGGCAGAATGTCGTGGTTCGGTCCTTGGTGGCTTGGGAACCGGACCGAACCCCGCCATCAGAGGCGCCCGCGATCACGGAGGTAGGGCATGGTGATCACAGGCAAGCCGGCAGCTGGGCGCCCCACCCGATCGTTGAGGTGGCAATGGCCGCTAAAGAACCTCAATGTCCCCCTCCACCTTTTGACAAGGGCCCGGAGATGGCCCTTTGTTCCAGGAGAATGGGCCATCGGGAACCCCGGAAAACCTCGCATATGTGCATGAGTCATGATTGTATCAGCATGTTCCCTCCACAAGTACTGGGTGGGGCAATACAGCCTAAGGAGGTGGGTTTTGTATAAAAGAGAGCTTCCACCTGGAGTTCGGTGGAAGCTCTTACTCCATACCAGCGGACTCCACGTTGCTGAAATAAAGCTTGTTCCTGTTGTATCGTTCACCAGGCCTGGCGTGACGTTTTCTTCAAGGGGCACCCTGTTTTTTTTCAGTTAGCAAGCGGGTCCCCGACACACTGTAAAAATGGAGGGAGGGAAGAAGGAAGGAAGGAAGGAAGGAAGGAAGGAAGGAAGGAAGGAAGGAAGGAAGGAAGGAAGCCAGTTTGGTGTAGTGGTTAGGAGTGTGGACTTCTAATCTGGCATGCTGGGTTCGATTCTGCACTCCTCCACATGCAACCAGCTGGGTGACCTTGGGCTCGCCACAGCACGGATAAAACTGTTCTGACCGAGCAGTGATATCAGGGCTCTCTCAGCCTCACCCACCTCACAAGGTGTCTGTTGTGGAGAGAGGAAGGGAAGGCGACTGTAAGCCGCTTTGAGCCTCCTTCGGGTAGGGAAAAGTGGCATATAAGAACCAACTCCTCTTCTTCTTCTTCTTCTTCTTCTTCTTCTTCTTCTTCAAGGATGGAAGGAAGGAAGGAAAAGAAAGTAAGACAAATGGGTGACTGATAACTTCTCTTCAAGGAAAAAGCAGAACATGGGATCAGATGGAGGTACTTCTCAGGCCAAGGGAGCAATAAATGGCAAACTATCATCTGCAAAGATCAGAAAGTGAACCAAAGCAAACATCTGCACATGACGCATTTCCTAGCAGCCATGTAGGATGATGGATGCCTCTGAATGAGACTCTGGCGCTGGTCACCGGCTCGATTGAAACCTGATGTGGCCAGGCCGAGGCTTCCACTGTCAGACCTCACATGGAATGGGCATTTCACCAAGTAGCCTCCCCAAGTAGCTTTCCTTGTGCCAGCTCAGATCTCTAGTGAGTGAGCTGACCATACGGGCACTCTGCACAGGTTGTTGTTAGGTGCAAAGTCGTGTCCGACCCATCGCGACCCCATGGACAATGATCCTCCAGGCCTCCTGTCCTCTACCATTCCCCGGAGTCCATTTAAGTTTGCACCTACTGCTTCAGTGACTCCATCCAGCCACCCCATTCTCTGTCGTCCCCTTCTTCTTTTGCCCTCGATCGCTCCCAGCATTAGGCTCTTCTCCAGGGAGTCTGCTCAGGTAGCAGCCCAGTTTATGCGCCTGTGCAACATTGTGCGTGCGTCTGGGTATGTATGGGGGGTGTTCTTTGTTTCACTAGCCTTACATTTCGGTCTGACCTTACTTAGTACTACTGGGGTTGATTTGCAATGAGGCTCATTCAGTAGCCCCCCCCCCCCAAAAGCCATGACATTCCAAAAACTGACATGGTTTCAGGCATTCCTTTTTAAGAAACATGTTTTTTTTTTTAAGCCACTTTTGCTCAATGGATGCTAACATTGTTCAGAATCAACCAGTGTGGTTCTAACCAGTCCCATGGACTTCAATGGCTTTAGAACAGAGGTAGTCAAACTGCGTCCCTCCAGATGTCCATGGACTACAATTCCCAGGAGCCCCCTGCCAGCGTTCGCTGACAGGGGGCTCCTGGGAATTGTAGTCCATGGACATCTGGAGGGCCGCAGTTTGACTACCCCTGCTTTAGAAGAAGAGGAACAGAATTCTATACCCCACTTTTCTCTACCTTAAGGAGTCTCCAGGCAGCTTACAATCCCCTCTCCCTTACTCTCCCCACAACAGGCACCTTGTGAGGCAGGTGGGGCTGAGAGAGCTCTGAGAGAACTGTGACTACCCAGCTGGCTGCATGGGGACAAGGAGTGGGGAATCAAACTGGGTTCTCCAGTTTTGAGTCCAGTGCTCTTGGGCCTACACACTGTTGAAGGATGGACTGGTCATCTCTTGACAAGTTTAACTACAGAACCCTTTTCCTGTTAATGCCTGTCAAGCGGTTTATAAGCAGAGATGCTACTAAAATGGGTTTATTTATTTAAAACAGTTTTAACCTGGCTTCCTCTGACTCTGGATGAGCTTTGCAAGTTAGACCTCATGTCGTCAATTGAGGCAAGGTAGGAGAATTTTTAAAAATCGTGTCGAATTCCAAAACATTCTGCTCCAGTCACTGGAACAACATGGCTACTTCTCTGGAATTAATTTCCCCATCAGAATTCTTAAGGCAACTCACCATGATCCATCTGTCTGTTTTGCTGGATTAACTTCCTGCCCTGTGCTTCCAATGCTGATGTAGCAAAGCAGTCTGTTGCTGATTGGTCAGGGCATCAGTTCAAAGACTGTCTGGTTCCCGGCTGCAAGACTTCCCTTGCAAGACTTATTTTTGCCCTCATTTTGGGATCTGTTTTAAAGTGACTGTGTTCCACTTCTCTCAGCAGAGGTTTGCTTCTTGGATTTCTTTTTTTGTTCTGTGAGGCTGCTGCCGCCTCTACTGCCCTCCCTTCCCCCCCTTCTGGAAAAGAAAGAGAGAGAAACAAGCAGCCTCGTACTGCACTTGGCTCCTCCCCTGGCTTGCTTTGCCTGTAGACTCTTAGGAGTCAAAAGATAAGAAATAAAGCACTCTCCAACCTTGTGCTCCTTTAATGTCGGCTGGCTGGAGCTTTACCTGACACCCCGCCCCTACTCATTCAAGAAAAGAAAAATAAACAAGCAACTTCGACCACCGCTCCACTCCCCTCTCTAAGCTTCCCCAATCAAGTGCAGAACACTTTCTGTTTCAATTCAGGGGTAAGGAAGGAGGAAGACCTGGGTTCAAATCAATCTGAATTCAGCAGGATCGACGGCCTTTTCCTCTTCTTTTGAATGAAACCTGAACATACACTGACCTTGAATAAATGCATGTTTACCTCTTTTTTATTTCTTTTTTTCCCCCAACATACTTCTTGGGAGATTCATTTACTACACCCCATCACGTTTCTATGACTGGGCAAAACTCTGCTACTGCTTGGGAGTCTGCTTGAGGCAGTAGTTCAAGCAGTGGCCTCTAATCTGGTGAGCTGGGTTTGATCCCCCAGTCCCCCACATGCAGCCAGTTTGGTGACCTTGGGCTAGTCACAGTCCTGAGACTCTTTCAGGCAGTGAAAAGCGGGGTATTAAAAAAACTCTTCTTCTTACCCATAATAGCTCCTGGCCTCTCCCTTTGCTGGTATCTCCACAAACTTTCCCCATCTCCAACAAATTGATCCCCCACCCCATTATTCTGTTGGTTACTCTGCAGCAGTTTGTTCTCAGGCAGCGTGTCCCATTTACAGAGATAAGCACAGGCAAATCATGAAGCTATTTTTGCCCTTATTCCCCCTTGCTTTGAAAGAGCATGCCTAGTACCATGTCAGTTCCTTTGGGTGGGTGGCGGGGAGGGAAGGATTGTTTAGCTTTGAGGTGCCCTTGCTTTACCTTATATGTCAATGAAAAAGCAGTCCGGATTTAGGCTGGTACAGACACAAGCGAACATGTTGTGTAATTGTAATGTGAAGCTTCATTATAGCTTTTCTCTCTCCTCCGCGGATCAGTCCAAGAGACAGCGCTTTGTCTCTTCCCCAGCTGCCAAGCACTTGAAACTCAACGAAAGGACAACTCAATAGATCCTTTCAATTATCTTCAGACGTGGGAAGACTCTCCGTAACGCATAATGAAGGGCCCACAATTTCTATAGCCCCTATTTCCTTGTTTTGAGTGTTTTCAAAGTGAGCAGTGGCCCAGCAGGATAAGGGAGGGCCATTTGGTGTTTCCTGTTTTCCCCCCCTTCTGTTATGAAGCTGTCTTAAGGGCTGTACTGGACGTGAGGGTACGTCTTTGGTGGCGTATGTGAGGGAATATACTGAACCCTTCATGCTCCCCCCACTTTTTGCCTCCTTTCTGACAGGGGAGAACTTCATAAGGAGAGGAGAGGAGGATTCGGGACCACTCTGCCTACCAGGTCTATGCACGGGCACCAACCCAAAAAATGTGGTTCATGCTGGTTCCGAACCACAAAATGAATCAAACCTGGAACTGTACCAAACCTGTCAACTGAACCAGTTTCTAATTCATGGTCCTGATGACCCTATCACTTGAAATGGGGTTTGCCAAAATCCCAAAAAACAGCTGAGCAGCAGGGAGCATACTGCTATAAACGGACTGCACAAGACAGGCTGAAACAGGTGACCAGTGGATTTAGCCTGGTACTTCCCCTGGAGAAAATAGCCACTTTAAAGAGTGAAATTGATGTTATTATATCCCACTGAGGCCTTATTCCTCCTTCCCTAAACTTCACCCCTCAAATTTCTATGTATTTCTCAACACAGAGTTGATATCTTTATAGGTTTTTAATGCTGGGTTTTAATGAACAATTTTTGATATTTGATGCTTTCATGATATTTTATTTTCAAGCCACTTTTGGCAGGTTCCCTGAAGAGGTGGCATAATTTTCTTCTTAAACAACAAACAAAACAAGAAAACAAATTCAAGACAATAAAAACAGGGCAAAAAAAAAAACCCATGCCAATAAAGCTGATAAGGTGGGTCAAAATAAAATAAATAAAAGTGAGTCAGGCAAAACAAGCTGAGTAAGATGGGCCAGGACATAAAACTATATAAAGCAAACAGAGGGATCTTTAAAGACCAAGATTAAACAGTCTTCACACTGTAAAACTGCCAAGAAAACAGAAGCTGTTAGTTCAGACTTTCTCAAATGAGGTGTCACAAAACCCTGTGGTTTTCACTGATTGGGTGGGAGTGAATTTGTTATAGATTTAATTTTTTTTTAAGTGTTGGATCATGTGGACCTGCCTTGCCTCTTTAAATGGCCAATGAAGGGCCTGTAGTGGGTGGGAGGAAGTGGTCCTGGCCATACAAATCCTTGCTGGCCAAGCCCTATGAGGATAGGTTGAGGGACTTGGGAATGTTCAGCCTGGAGAAAAGGAGGCTGAGAGGGGACATGATAGCCCTCTTTAAGTATTTGAAAGGTTGTCACTTGGAGGAGGGCAGGATGCTGTTTCTGTTGGCTGCAGAGGAGAGGACACGCAGTAATGGTTTTAAATTACAAGTACAACGATATAGGCTAGATATCAAGAAAAAAAAATTCACAGTCAGAGTAGTTCAGCAGTGGAATAGGCTGCCTAAGGAGGTGGTGAGTTCCCCCTCACTGGCAGTCTTCAAGCAAAGGTTGGATACACACTTTTCTTGGATGCTTTAGGATGCTTAGGGCTGATCCTGCGTTGAGCAGGGGGTTGGACTAGATGGCCTGTATGGCCCCTTCCAACTCTATGGTTCTATGATTCTATGAAGGCTCATTACACATGGTAGTGACTGTCGTCCAGAGAGGTAACTATTCTCATTTTAACTTAACTGTGGCAGGGGGGCATGGAGAGGCATAGGCTGCCCTGGCCCTGTTTCTGCAGGCTCCCACTGCAGGCTTGGCGAAGAAGAGCAAACCGGTAGCCAGCCCAGAGTGCAGGTATGGTTCTGTTCACAAATCATCTGAAGGCATTTCTGTGCGGTCACTTCCTGCACTGTGGGCGTAGCCTGCTGATGTCACATCTGGTGGGAGTGTCTGGCGATGTCACTTCTAGTGACATGGGACTTCCAGGGGTGCGGTAGGAAGGTGTGGCTGATTACACTATTTCTGGGGTCTCTTGAAGCCTGAAGAATGTTTCCGGGGGTTTCTGAATGGTATCAAGGTTGAGAAAGGCTAACTTAGTTAAATGTCAGACTAAAGAGTAATATTGTAGCCTAGCACAAAAGGAAGAAGAAGAGAGTTCGTTCTTATATGCTGCTTTTCTCTACCCGAAGAAGTCTCAAAGCGGCTTCCGATTGCCTTCCCTTCCCTCTTCCCACAACAGACACCCTGTGAGGGAAGTGAGGCCAGGCTATTTAATGTTCTTACCGACACATGAAAGGTCACTATTAATATACAATGTGCTGCTACAGACCTCTTCTCAGAAGGAAGAGAAATGCCACCAAATTTCTTTTCAGCACGGAGGGAGAACTTCTCATGCTACACTCTCTGTTTGGCAGTAGCTCTGTAAAATGACTCCAAATCGCCTCAAATTGAATTGTTTCTCCTTCCTGAGGTTGTGGATCATGCTGTAAACGCATCGAGCGCTCTGCTATTATCCTGATCCGGGCTTCCCAGATGTTTACCAGGCAGGCAAATAGTCAAAGACTCGAGTATAGAAGTCTGACAGATTTAATAATCATCGTCCTCAGTGTGCAAGTCAAGACTTCGGTTCAGGCCGGCATTTGGCGTGAAGAAATGCGTGCAAATCTGGCACACCGGCCCTCTTCTTCTTAGTGACTTTGGGTCATACAGTCTTTATTTCTACAGTAAAGCAGTGCAGGGAATTGCTGCCAGGTTTCATTTAGCTCCTTCTTTCTTTTGCAGCCGACAACCAGACTGCACCTTAAGGTTTTCAGAATCTAGTTGGGGCCTGGAGACCTCTCAGCATTAGGAACCATCTTGAGATGACAAAGATCTGTTCCCCTGGAGAAAATGGCTGCTTCAGAGGGGGAGCTCTATGGCCCTATACTCACCTTGGATCCTCCCCTGCTAGGGTCACCAGCTCTGGGTTGGAAAATGCCTAGAGACTTTGATATGTTGGAATCTTACTGGTCAATGACCACATCAGTAAATTGATCTGGAGACTCGGGAGGAGGAGCCGGGAGTGGGCGGGATTTGGGGTGGGAGAGACCTCAGTGGAGTATAATGCTAGGGAGTCCACTTTCCAAAGTAGCCATTTTCTCCCAAGGAACTTGGGTTGCCAGTTCTGCGTTGGGAAATCCCTGGAAACTTTTTAGGCGGAGCTGGGAGTGGGGAGGGGGTAGCCATCTGACGGAGAGGCTGATTCTTTGAAGGCTTCTGAAAAGTGGGGTATAAAAACCAACTCTTCTTCTTCTTCTACTGCTTCCCTCCTGCCACCTGTATCCAGGGAGATTAGGGCTGCCTAGCTATTTTAAAAGGGTTTTTTTTGTGTGTAACAGTGAGGATACAGAACAAGAGGGGTTATACAGCATACTTGCATTTGTACAATATGTATAGGACTAAGACTATTTCCCCTTACATTCCGTTCATTATAATTTTTAAGGTACTGTCTATAAAATACAATTGTTCTGATTAATTTTGTGGTACCATTGTATCCATCATTTAAGTTTTAATTTTCAAACTTCCTAACTAATCTATTTCAGCATTCCCTACGTATCCAATGTGATATATTTCTGCCACTCTGACATATTCATTAGAACCTTTAATAGATGAGTATAGCAAGGAGCAAAAGAAAGTCTAAAATATATCTCATGTTAAGAACCTATTGGTATTTGAGATGTTACATTTGGAACAGATTTCAAAGCCACTTCTATTTCATTACTGTACATTTGTATATGATATTTTCCCACTTTGAGTTTGTCTCCTGCTAGCATAATACACATAATGCACACTCTGTCTCTCCAACACAGATTAAAGCAAT
Source organism: Paroedura picta (assembly GCF_049243985.1). Classification (NCBI taxonomy): domain Eukaryota; kingdom Metazoa; phylum Chordata; class Lepidosauria; order Squamata; family Gekkonidae; genus Paroedura; species Paroedura picta. The sequence continues at coordinate 118,369,152 of NC_135373.1, read as the reverse complement.
TTCCTTTATCGTTTTTATGTGCTTTCTCAATGTATATAACATCGGGGGGAAAATTGTATTGCTTTTAGTGTCTGGCTTACTGTAAGTCTGATATATATCCCCCCCTGAAGTCATTCCCATTGTTGCATAGATATCTGTTCTTTTAAAAATTTGCATCCACTTAATCATTCATTTTTTGACTTGTTCATTTCCTGTTCTTTAGTATTCAGGCTAACTGATAACGTATGAGCCATTGAATGTTTCCACCTTCCGCTGTGATATTTTGCCAAGACTTTGTGTTCCCCTGAGTGATTATCATCATGCCATTTAGTTAAAAAACATGACTTTTATTTCTTGTGTTCTAGTCGCAATGAGCTTCTATTGGGCACATAATACACTTCGGCATGTAGACCATATCCTCAAAAGCATCTCTGATTACGTGACTTCTTTCTTGAGTAATCACCTTTTTCAGTCAATTTCTTAATCCATAAATAAGTTTATGGCCCTTCATCACAATCCGCAGATGCTAATTTTACTATTCTTTGTCTGGGGTTTTAAATCCAGTCCACAATCTAGAACTGCTGCTTGGTAAAACAATTTAATATTTGAGACTGCTAATCGTCCTCTCTTTTTGTCCTCTTGCAATATTTTGAAGTTAATTCTTAATTTTTGACATTAACCTGCCACTCATTCAATATTCTTTCTTCTCTATATATGGGTAAAATTTGGAACAAAAAGTTTTAGCTTTGGCAGCACATTCATTTTGATTGCCGAGATTCTTCCCAGCCATGATTGCTTAAAAATGTATTCCATTTTAATCCATCTTCTAGTTGAATAGATTTTCAAGTTTCCTGGTAATTATTTTCAAATATAACAGTTTTGCCCAGTCACATGTATTCCTAAATATTTAGTAGGATTGATAACAGGAAGGAGGAGAAGGGGGGTGAAGTACCAAAACAACCCCCCAACCTTTTCTGGCTCTCAAAAGTCCTTTTCTGTTTTCATTAACAAGATGTCATAGTCCCATTGTATACGGCACTGGTCAGACCACACCTGGAGTACTGTGTGCAGTTCTGGAGGTCTCACTTCAAGAAGGACGTCGATAAAATTGAAAGGGTACAGAGGAGAGCGACGAGGATGATCTGTGGCCAAGGGACCAAGCCCTATGGAGATAGGTTGAGGGACTTGGGAATGTTCAGCCTGGAGAAAAGGAGGTTGAGAGGGGACATGATAGCCCTCTTTAAGTATTTGCAAGGTTGTCACTTGGAGGAGGGCAGGATGCTGTTTCTGCTGGCTGCAGAGGAGAGGACATGCAGTAATGGGTTTAAACTTCAAGTACAACGATATAGGCTAGATATCAGGAAAAAGTTTTTCACAGTCAGAGTAGTTCAGCAGTGGAATAGGCTGCCTAAGGAGGTGGTGAGCTCCCCCTCACTGGCAGTCTTCAAGCAAAGGTTGGATACACACTTTTCTTGGATGCTTTAGGATGCTCTGAGCTGATCCTGCGTTGAGCAGGGGGTTGGACTAGATGGCCTGTATGGCCCCTTCCAACTCTATGATTCTATGATTATTGTCAGAAATGGAGGATGGAGCTGAAAACAAGCATCGGCTGCAGCAATGCATCCTCCCCAGAGGAGAGCCAAACATCCCAGTCATATTTTCTTAACAACTTTAAGAGAATTCCCGTTTTCAGACATGATTCTAGGGGCCACTTGGAGACTGGATGTGTTGGTTATACATTTGAATGGGACGTATTTCTTTCACAAATTCCAGATTTTCTCCAATTGTCATGAACATTAATTAAATGGCAGTTTAAAATGGAGAAGAGGAGGACAATCTTGGACATCCTCGTTTTCCTTGCTTGTGTGTTGCTTCCCCCCCCCCTTCTGCATGTTTTGGCTCTATTTAGTGGTCAATTCAGTATTACATCGCTTTGACCGATGATGCACAGCAGTGGTTGTGCTGGGCCACTGCTGGTTCCTAGCAGAATCCCCCAGTGCACATGGTCTGCCTCAAAGGTGTGCATTCACATGCACACCTCTGGGGCAGGAAGGGTCCACCATGCCTTGTAGCAGCAGCAGGGGGCAGAGGGCATGGGGGTTCCCTTACCATGGGCCATGATTCGGGCCAGGGCTGGGAGATGGCCAGGATGGTGGTGACATCATGCACAATCAGGGATTAGCCCTGCTGCCCTCCTGCCACAAGCCCGGTTTTCCCGCCCCGTGCATAATCGGTCCAACATATGTCCAACATAGTATTGAAAAAGGCCAACACAGTGATTGAAATGACTTGAGAATTGTCCTTATAGTAACCTGTTACGTATTCAGAAATGACCATATGCATCTCAAAAGGATATTATTGGAAATGTCCTGGAAAAGAGCAACACGTTACATTGTCCTTTGATAATGTTTCTGATCCATTTTGATCCATCTGGGGGTGGATACTAGAGATGAAAGGGGCTTTGTAGCCCAACCCCCTGCTCAATGCAGAATATGCCTAAAATATGCAGGATAAGTATCTATCCAGCTGTTGCTTGAAGACTGCTGGTGAGGGGGAGCTCCCCACTTAGGCAGCCCCTTCCACTGCTGAACTAGACTCATAGAATCCTAGAGTGGGAAGGGGCCAGAAGGCCATCTAGTCCAACCCCCTGCTCAGTGCAGGATCAGCCTCAAGCATCCAGGAGAAGGATCTGTCCAGCTGCTGCTTGAAGACCCCCAGTGAGGGGAAGGCAACTGATTCCACTGCTGAACTACTGAAGATGAACGCATAAATGATATACTTTATTTCCTGTAAGTTAGATTCCAAATTAGAATTGCAAAACCCGATCACAGAAACCCAGTTGGCATAAATCGTGGGTGGTATAATTTTCATCAAAGTCACGAGTCGGGCACTGGTTACATGGCAGTTTCTCCCTGGAGTACTTTGGGGTAGTGGGTGGTGGTAGGTGGGAATGAGCTTCCCCCCCCCGCTCCCCCCGGCCATGATTTTATTATTTTTTTACTAGAGGCAGAATAAAACTGTGAATAAAAACTCAGTTGGAACCATTAGGTTTGAGTACAGTCACACCTCAGAGATCAACGCAATTTTCTGGGTATTAGCTTAAAGTTAATTTGTCAGTGAAAAAATTGTTCACAGTCAGATTAGTTCAGTGGTGGAATAGGCTGCCTCAGGAGGTGGGGAGCTCCCCCTCACTGGTGGTCTTTAAGCAATGGCTGGAAATATCCTTATCCTGGATGCTTCAGGCTGATCCTGCATTGAGTGGGGATGGGACTAGATGGCCTGTCTGGTTCCTTCCAACTCTGTGACTCTAAAATGGCTGCTTAAGGAGGTGGTGAGCTCCCCCTCACTGGCAGTCTTCAAGCAGCAGCTGGACAGATCCTTCTTCTGGATGCTTAAGGCTGATCCTGCACTGAACAGGGGGTTGGACTAGATGGCCTAAGGAGGTGGTGAGCTCCCCTTCACTGGTGGTCTTTAAGCAGCAGCTGTTTTGCTCTAATCGTTCCACCTTTCGAAGGAGGTAATTCGATTTTGTGTGTGTGTCTCACACAGAGCCAGCAGTCTCTACCAATCCGTTCAGGGTAGAATGGGATTTAAGGCAGACTTTGGTACTCATAGACAACAAGATGGTTTTCTGGGTGCTCCCCTCCTGATTTCATAAGCTGTAATTGGTTGTTTCCCTGGGTTGCCTGTGCTTGGGAATGGATCCCCTCCCCCCCCTACTTCCTCAAACTATGGGGGTGCATGAATGGATCTTCCACCTTCTCCTGGGCTCCCCCAGAGTCACTGGAAATTTATTTTCCAAGCAGGAGGCAAGATGGAAATGATTCCAGAAGGGTAGCCACATTAATAGTAGCCAGATAAAACAAAATTCCAATGCCATCTTTTGGACTAACTATAAACAACAACAACAACAACAACAACAATGATTATGATTATGATTGTGATTGTGATTGTGATTGTGATTGTGATTGTGATTGTGATTATGATATATATTTTTTAATCCCACCATTTTTGGCATGCCGGCTTGTGGCGGGTTACAGCATAAAACCCCACAATAAAATCTCATTAAAAAGGTAAAGGTATCCCCTTTGCAAGCACCGGGTCATGTCTGACCCTTGGGGTGACACCCTCTAGCGTTTTCTTGGCAGACTCAATACGGGGTGGTTTGCCAGTGCCTTCCCTAGTCATTACCGTTCGGCAAGCTGGGTACTCATTTTACCGACCTCGGAAGGATGGAAGGCTCATTAAAACCCCATTAAAAACAATACCAAAAAAATCCAATATATATTTATTCCAAAGGAATATATGATAAAAGAAGCTAGTCTTTAAGATGAAAATGAGTTCAAGAGTAGCAAATGAACCTGGATGACCAAAGGCCTGGGACATTTTGAACACAGAGAAGACGAGGAGGAGTTTGGTCTTTGCACCCTGCTTTTCACTGCTTGAAGGAGTCTCAAACCAGCTTACAACCACCTTCCCTTCCTCTCCCGACATCAGACACCCTGTGAGGTGGGTGAGGCTGGGAGAGCACTGACAGAACTGCTCTAAGAAAACAGTTCTAACACGACTGCGACTGGGCCAAAGTCACCCAGCTGGCTGCATGTGGAGGAGCAGGGAAACAAACCTCGATCACCAGATTAGAAGCTGCCGCTCTTCACCACTACACCAAGAACTGAACCCCGAGAACAGCCAACAGCTGAGCAGACGAGATGGAGAGAACTGGGATCAGGTGACTTTTCAGAGACACTTCATCTTGCACAATTGGATGTGCCACGCAGGGTCTGCCGCTGCTTAGATTTCCAGTAATGCTGCTTCATAGGTGGGGGCACGGGGAGCGGGAGGGCAGAACCCATGATAACCTAGTGTCAAAATAGGTCAAGGCTTACCTGGATTCCAAAGGTAGCAGGGAAACATCAAAGAGAGCGCAATGACTCTCGTCAGGTACATTTTATGTTTTTAATTAGAATAAGCCCCCTGCTCCTCATGATTATTTCATTGTGGCAGCCAAGGACAAGATGATACCTAGGAGCCAATACGGGGGAAGGGGGGAAGTTCATTGTCATTAAAATAAGAATGGTTTCCTTGACAGGAGGTAACATGCAGATTCTGAAGGTGTACTCCAGGCGCGCTTTTCTTTGGGGAGGCAGCAGCTGTGAAAATTGATTTCAATTAAATGTGTGTTCTGAAAAAAATAAATAATTCTTTTCTTCCTCTCTCTACCATCCAGGCTCTGCAAAGTTAGCATCCCTTCCATGCAAAACAGTGAGACCAATTCCGCATTGGGAATTTGCTCCTGCCTGGCCTCTCCTTGTTCACGGGTTTTAATGCTGCTTCCTTATCAGCAGCAACCTGCAGCCATGCAGAGGTTGGGGCAAGTTTTCATGTTTTTTGCCCCACAATGAGGGAAAGTAGTAGAATCCGCTTCCCCTTTCTTGTCACGGCGTACAACAAGGTGCAAACTGGAACAAGCCTGTCTGAAAGAAGAAACGCACAGTTGTCTTGCTAGTGATTCGCCCTCCCGCCCACCTCCCCGCTAAATTTCTGGATCAGAATTAAAAAAAAAAAACGACACAGTCTGCATTGCAATGGGAACGCAAACCAATGCGCCCGTGTATCTATGGAAATGAAATATACTGTCATGTTCTTGTCAAAGTGCACAGTTATATATTGTCAGCAGCCTGGAAACCAATCCAAAACATATTCCTGTTCTTTTTTTTCTGGTGGGAGGTCATGTTCTGTATTTTTATTTTGTATTGTGAACACACAAGGCATGTATATGAATCCCAAAAAGAAATCAAGAAAATATTTTGTTATTGTTGTGTGTCCCGGTTGCAACGCAGAAGTTTCCTTTTTTTAAAAATTAATTTTGGGACTTGAGGGGGAGACTAAAACCACCACAAAGAGGGGATTGGTGGCTTACACAGATTGACAATTCAAAAACCTGCAGGTTTTCAATGCTTCTGGTTTCGCTGCCTCATCGGGAAGGGAAAAGCCCCTACGAGAGGGCGGGATAACGCAGAAGGGGTCTTCTGTCAGGAAGCAGCGAAATGCACAGTTTACCATTGCACTTTTACAGGCAGGAGTCAGAAATTGGCCAGCTTGGTGTAGTGGTTAAGAACAGCAGCTTCTACTCGGGCAACCTGGGTTTGATTCCGCACTCTTCCACATGCTGGGTGACCTTGGGCTAGTCAGAGTCCTGTTAAAACTGTTCTCACAGAGCAGTTCTTTCAGAAGCTCTTTTAACCCACATACCTCACAGGGTGTCTGTTGTGGGGAGAGAAAGGGAAAAGTACTTGTAAGCTGCTTTGAGACTCCTTTGGGTAGGGAAAAGCAGGGTATAAAAACCAACTCTTCTTCTCCCTAGTGCAGCTTTTCTCAACTTTTTTACTGTTGAAAAACCCCTGAAATTTTCATCAGGTTTCGAAAAAACCTGGAAGTGGTGCAATCATGCGAGATATGGTTGGGAAGCACAGCTGAGGCCCCTCCCCTTCCCACCCCCAGGCCCATCATTGGCCATTGGGTGGAGGACAGGACACCATGACACCCTGTAAGGGAGGTGAGGCTGAGGGAGCCCAGAGATTACTGAAGAAGAAGAAGAAGAGCTGGTTCTTATATGCCGCTTTTCTCTACCTGAAGGAGTCTCAAAGCGGCTTCCATTCGCCTTCCCTTTCCTCTCCCCACAAAAGACATCCTGTGAGGGAGGGGAGGCTGAGAGAGCCCTGATATTACTGAGGAAGAAGAAGACTTGGTTCTTATAGGCCACCTTTCTCTACCCAAAGGAGTCTCCAAATGATTTACAGTTACCTTCCCTTTCCCCTCCACACACAAGACACCCTATGAGGGAGGTGAGGCTGAGAGAGCCCTGAGATTCCTGCTAGGTCAGAACAGCTTTATCAGTGCTGTGAAGATCCCAAGGTCAGCCAGCTGGCTGAAAGTGGAGGAGGAGCGGGGAATCAAACCCGGCTCACCAGGTTAGAAATCTGCACTCCTAACCACTACACCAAGCTGGCTCATGAAACCCTAGTTGACAAACCCTAAAAGGAAACTGAGAAAATCATTTATTGTAGCATTCCTCTATTAATTTAGTCAGGAACCCCACGCTTTTCTGAGCCGGTGAGCACCTTGGGAATTCTGATGCAGCGTGGTGGGCACATAATGACTGCCACAACATGGTATCTGCTGGAGGCAGCCAGCCAGTCACAAAATGGCTGTTGCATCTTACATCCAGTCCCACAAAGAAAGGCCCCTGTTCTGTGGGAGCTGCCGAAGCCAAAGCAACACTCAAAAAAATCCACACAGTCAGTCAAATCTCCAGCTCCCAACAAGATTCCATTTGTGTTTGAGGTCGCACTTCACACGGAAGACCGGGGTCGAGACGAAGTAAACAACAAATCCTTATTACAATATCCTATTTATTTATACCAGATTGTTCCTGAGTGAAAACTCCCTTTGCCCCCAAATCATCGTATGACGAAAATACAGCACAATGCAAAACGGGCTACAAAACTGAATAGTAAAAGTGCTCTTGGGTCTGCAGTTCAGGCTTTTTTAATTAACACGTCCACAGCGTTGGGTGCAAACATGGTTGGTTTATTAGGGAAACAGGGTTGAATGAAATGTGATGGTTTGGGGAAGGGCAGAAGGTGATGTTGCAAAACGGGCTGATGTAATGAGAAAAGATGGTCTGTGGAAGTGTGGTTTCAAAGAGAAATGAACCCAAAATACACTGAACATGTATCGGAATAATTTGGGGAACTCTCACTGACATATGGCAAAAAATGCCTGAATCTCAATTTGACTCTCAGCGTTTTCTCTGAGGGAAAACAACACATTCGACAGAGATGATCGTGTTAAATTTAAACACTTTTGAGTGTCATTGAGTTCAGCAGGAAATTGAACGTGTGTGTTAAGTAACATCAAGTTATTTCTGATTTATGGCAACCTTAGGAATTGAGGACCTCCACAACATCTTGTTGTTAAGTGCCTGGCTCAGGTCTTGTAAGCTGAGGCTGGCAGCTTCCTCAAAAGAGTAAATCCATCTCCTGCTGGGTGGGCCTTCCTTCCTTCCTTCCTTCCTTCCTTCCTTCCTCCCTTCCTCCCTTCCTCCCTCTCCCTCTCTTCCTTCCTTCCTTCCTTCCTTTCCTTCCTTCCTTCCTTCCTTCCTTCCTTCCTTCCTTCCTTCCTTCCTGTGTAGATTGCAGTCTGTTTCTATTTGGGGAAAAAGGAAGGAGGAAGACCCAGGTTCAAATCAATTTGAATTCAGCAGGATTGACAACAGAGAAAAAAAAAAGAGCAAGTGCCAGACCAACCCAAACTTTTGTGAACTCCTAGGGTTTCTTAACACTCCTGGAAGGGTTTCCTGAATGAGTGGGAGGTAATGTTTATATATGTTAAAAACATTGTTAAACATTTATCAGGTAATATATGGTCATGTTGACCCACCCCTCCCAAAATGGCCAAAGATGGGCCTGGAGGGGGTGGGAAGGGGAGGGGCCCCGGGTGGGCATGTCCACAGCTATCCTTCCCGGCCACATTCTGCATGATTGCGCCACTTCTGGGGATTTTCAATGTCTGAAGAATGTTTCAGGGGTTTCTCAACGGTAAAAAAGTTGAGGAAGACTAGCTTAATCACTCAATGAGTAAAGAATTATTTCCTTTTGTTCTCCCGAATCTGCCGCCCACAACCTTGGAGTCTTGACCAGTGATGGGAGAAAGCCACAGATGCGGAATGCCAGGTGCAAATCACAACTGCGGAATCCATATAGAGATCAACTGCAATCCCAGGGATCTCCAGTCACAATCTGAAGATTGGCAAGTATCAGTACCAGCCAGCAGTTGGGTTGTTTCAGGTTGGACAGGGCTGATGACGGAGGAAAACGTACTTAGCTTTATTTTTAAGTTCTAGAAGAAGAAGAAGAAGAAGAAGAAGAAGAAGAAGAAGAAGAAGAAGAAGAAGAAGAAGAAGAAGAAGAAGAAGAAGAGTTGGTTCTTATATGCCGCTTTTCTCTACCAGGAGTCTCAAAGCTGCTTACAATCGCCTTCCCTTTTCTCTCCTAGTTGGATAAGATCCAGTTCTCAAAATACTCCTCTTATTTTACCCAAACACACTTATACGATCTTCAAAGTGTGGTATAGTGCAGAAATGGATTGTCCTTGCACTTTAAATTTCTGAACTCAAGCTGAATCATAGCTGTTCCTGTCTGAAAGGGATCTGAAATATTAATTTTTCAATTATTAGACGGTGATAATGCACAGCATGCGTTTATAGCGGTGAGACAGATGGCTTCGCCATGGCCCGCTGGTTTCAACTAATGTTCATCAAAACTTTATATCTGATAGGGGAGAATACTTTTTCTTTAGCCGGGGTGGTTATTTTGAAGTATAATAAAACGGGGAGGAGGGAGAACAACCCAATCCCACCCCACTGAGGCTTAAGCGACACAGTGGCTGACTTGTCAGCTTCATTAAGGCCTCAAGTTGCTATATGAGATCCTGGGGATCTTAGAATCATAGAATTAGAGAATAAGAATAAGAATAAGAATAAGAGGAGGAGGATTTGGTTTTTATACCCTGCTTTTCACTACCCAAATGAGTCTCAAACTAGTTTACAATTGCCTTCCCTTCTTCCCCCCACAACAGACACTCTGTGGGGGAGGTGGAGTTGAGAGAGCTTCTGACAGGATTGCTTGGTCACAACCCCAGTATGAGAACTGTGACTAGCCCAATGTCACCCAGCTAGCTGTATGTGGAGGAGTGGGGAATCAAACCTGGCTCTCTAGATTAGAAGCCACAGCTCTCAACCATGACACTATGTTGGCTCTCTAAGAATCCTTTGGGTAGTAAAAAGTGGGGTAAAAAACTAGCCAACTAACCAACCAACCAACCAACCAACCAACCAACCTCCTCCTCCTCCTCCTCCTCCTCCTCTTCTTCTTCTTCTTCGTCTGTTCTTAAAACGTCAGAAAGACCTTCCAGACTGGTAGGCAGCAACATACCTGGTGCAGAAGAATTGAGATTTAAATATAAAATATAAAACTTGAGACCTGTATTTTTCTATACTTCTCATAAGTAAAGCAAACATTTCTCCCCCAAAGTAGATTTAGAGGTATATTTCAGCACTAACTCAAGTATTGCACTTCCTCAGAAGATCTCGTCCCTGATTTCTGCAAAGGTCTCTGAACAAGCCCAGAACAGGTATTCATGCAGAGTGACAGCAACCTTCTGCCTCTAAGGACAAGCAATTCTCTTTCAGCCACTCCCAGTTCAGAGAATTACCAGCTAAAAGCTGAAGGTGACAAGGTCAGAGCCAGGACGTTTTACAGAGTTGCGACAGGCAGCCTCCTCTGTTTCTTATCAGCACACTAGCAGGTTTCACATGGCACCGTGGAGCTAATTTTGGGCCTGAATTAGGAATTATTGCCCTAGGCCGAAGCAACCGTCTGTCTGGTGATATTTTCGAACTGGGTTTTACGATTCTCACACACTTCTCTTACCATTCCTCTTCTTAAAAATATTACTTTGGTGCCTTCCCAGTTTGATTAGCAAAGTACTCGAAATGACAGGAGGGATGGAGGGACGTGAGTCAGTCAAGTTAGAGAACCTTTTTTTCCCCCGCCACCTCCCCAGTCCCATATATTCTTCTTCCCACCCACCCCACTTTCATCAAATCAACAAATGAGCTCATACGCTTGGGGAAGTTTCAACACGCCCGGGGAAGTCTGCCAAAAACAGACATTTTCTTTCTACACTGCTATCACTCCGTCTTTGCTACCGGCTGACGAGACAAAGTCGGGGATGGCGAATCTATTGCCACATGGCCCTGAGGGTTAACCTTATAAAACCCACTCAGAGCCTCGTATTCCATGCTAATAGAACATGCGGACCAGTCTCCCCGGGTTTACAAGGTGGAAATTGGAAGGGCAGTGAACCCTCTAGAATTTTATTGACACTGAATTACACTTGAGGTATGTGAGACGTCTTGTTTTCTCATTCCTGGATGCAGAAGGGTTTTTTTTTTTTGAGGAAATGACCGTAGTCTTGTGATTCAGCAGAATGCTAGCAAAATCTCAAGAGACGCATTCTCCTTTTCCTAGTGGTCCTGGTTCAAGGTGGAATGACCTTCCTTCCTCCTTCCCTACAAACCTTCCTGTTCTTAGAGATCGTCCTTGCATCCAAGAGAGGAAATCTCTGGGGTTCCACAAAGCAGGGCTTTCTCGATAGGAACTTCAGAGGGCAGTTGTGCTGGGTGCAGTAAACCAGTTAGATTCAAGTCCAGCGGCCCCTAGAGCAAGGATTCCAGGTCTGCGGAGGGGTGTAGTATGGGGGGGAGTCCATACTTTCTTCTCAGTTCCTAAACTTGCTTTAGGGTGCTTAGGGCTAATCCTGCATTGAGCAGGGGGTTGGACTAGGTGGCCTGTATGGCCCCTTCCAACTCTATGATTCTATGATTCTATGATTCTTCTTTCTGGCCTACATGAGGCAGAGCCACCATAGGAGTAGTAGAATCATAGAATCATAGAACCATAGAGTTGGAAGGGGCCATACAGGCCATCTAGTCCCATCCCCCTCTCAATGCATGATCAGCCTAAAACATAGAATCATAGAGTTGGAAGGGGCCATACAGGCCATCTAGTCCCACCCCCTGCTCAATGCAGGATCAGCCCTAAGCATCCTAAAGCATCCAAGAAAAGTGTGTATCCAACCTTTGCTTGAAGACGGCCAGTGAGGGGGAGCTCACCACCTCCTTAGGCAGCCTATTCCACTGCTCAACTACTCTGACTGAATAGTAAAGGCGTTGGGAGGAATCAAAAGGAGTGCTAAGAGTGATGTCATTTCCGGGGTGTGGTAATGGGGGCGTGGCCAGCTGACATCACTTCTGGGGCTTCTCGAAGTCTGAAAAATTATTTCAGGAGCTCCTCTACAGTCAAAGGTTGAAAAAGGCTGCCTTAGAGAATAAATTTTTGAAAGCCAGTGTGGTGCAGTGATTAAGAGAGGGGCACTCTGATCTGGAGAACTGGGTTTGATTCCCCATTCTTCCACATGAAACATATCAGTAGGAATGGCTAAACTATGGACCCATATGAACTGGAAGGCTGGTTTGCAAACCGACCTGGTTCATGAGCCATTTGAAGTTTAAACCCCTGCTTTTTGCTCCCCATGGCTTTTCACAGGGGACAGAAAGCAAGGATTTCCAGAAAATGGAGTGGCAGGAAATGCTGCTCAGCTGTTTGGTTTAAATAGCTCCAAGCCATTTACACCCTGCTTTATGCTCCTGACAGCCTTTTGCAATCCTTTTGTTTAAATGGAACAAAATATCAGGTCCCAAGTGTGATTGTGCTGCAGCCTGCCAAACTATTTTTCATCTCCTACAGGAATACGAATGTCATGCTTTCCAGGGAGATGTGATGGAGCTCTTTGCCCAGCTGTGACTGAGTGGATTGAAAAGTTAGATGTTAACATTTAGGGAGATTGTCCAGTCTGTGTGCATAGCTGTTGTACCTCCTTGACTACATATATTATATTATTATATGCTTCCTGTGTGTAACTCTGCCATATGATAAATAAGAAATAATTTGTGGGGAGCAGAAAGCAGGGGTCTCCAGATGATTTTGTTTACATTTTCTGAGCTGTTTCCTCCTGCTTTCTGCTTTTCATGAACTGCCAAGAACTGCATCCAAATTTTTGGGAGTTTATGGCATTCCTCAGTTCATAAATAACGCTTCATGAACAGCAAACCAAAAGAAAATTTGTGAAGGACTTTAGTGCGTCAGCTGGTTGTGCCCATTCCTACTGCTGGGTGACCTTGGGCTAGTCACAGTTCCCTCACAGCTTCATAAGGTGTGTCTTATGGGGAGAGAAAGGGAAGGCAATTGTAAAATGCTTCGAGACTCTTTTGGACAGGAAAAGTGGCATATAAAAACCTTGAGTGCCAATCTTGTGTAGTGATAAAGAGTGGCAGACTCCAATCTGGAGAACGGGGTTTGAATCTCTACTTGCTTTTGATATAAAGCCTCAGTGCTTTCTAAGCCCCACCTGCCTAACAAGGTTTCTTTTCTGGAGAGAGGAAGGGAAAAGTGTTTGTAAGCTGCTTTGAGCACCCTTAGGGTAGAGAAAAGCAGGGTATAAAACCTTCTACTCTTCTTAAAAGGACAGAGAGAGGCAGCAACATACCTGTCCAGAGCAATTGAGATGGCTGATTTAAACATAAATGGCTAGACCTGGGTTTTCCCAGATGAGTAAGCGACTTCCATTTGTTCCCTAAATTAGATTTTGAGACTCCTTAAGGTAGATAAAATGTCTGGTAAATAACCCAGCTCTTCTTCTCCAGTGCTCCTTTCATCAAATATGATTCAAAATGGTTGTCACTTGGGGGAGGTCACAGAGCAGTTCCTGTTGGCAGCAGAAGAGAGGACCTGCAGTAACGGATTGAAACTACACGTGGAATGGTACTAGGTAGACATTAGGGGGGAAACGTTCACAATCAGAGTAGAGTAGAGCCTATCCGGCTCTGGTGTAAGATGGGGGTCTGTTTTTTATTTGTGAATGAACTCCAGCATTACAGGGCAGGACTGGTGGACTTTTCATTTAATAATTGTTGTGTTTGTGGTTCTGCTAAGGACCAAGCTGGACATCCAAGGCAGGATCAAAGCAGGCGATGTCATTGAGCAATGAGCAGGTAGATTCCCAACTGCAGGATCAAGTCGGTTTATGCTGGGAAGATCCATCGTTTGCTACTGTATATAGGTTTTGGGGCTTTCAGTGGGTTCTCACTTCAGTTCTGCCTGTGGTCCACCTAGGACAGCATCCTGAGAACATAAGGAGAGCCCTGCTGGGTCAGACCAGGGGTCCATCTAGTCCAGCATCCTAAGAACATCAGAAGAGCCCTGCTGGGTCAGACCAGGGTACCATCTAGTCCAGCATCTTGTCTCACACAGTGACTAATCAGTTCTTCCTACGCATAATCTTCAAAACAAAGAGGATGCCCTCCCCTTCGGGTCAGTTATTTTATTCCTATGCAGATGCATGCAGATTTGATTGCTTAACCATCCCACTGTATATAATTATTCAGCTGACCTTTCTTTCGTCAACAACCACAACAATAGCCAGAAGAACTCTGGCTTCTCATTTTGGAAAACCGTGTGACCATCCCTTGGGCAGGAGGGGGACGGCTCCAGAGGAAATGTGTAGGAACACAGACACAACCTCTCCCCTGTAAGACCCAGGAAGAAGCTGCAGTCCTTCTTTTCCTTCCCACAGCATTCCTTGAAAGATGGTTCCCAGAGGTCTGAATCTGGGAATGCAAATATAATCGCCTCGCCATCCTTCAGCAGCGTTTGGCAGGTCCCCGTGCATCCGTTTCTCCGTCCCCGGGAGAATACAAAGGCCAGGAGCATCACAAACAAGGCAGAGGACAGGGGAGCTCTTAAAAGCAACAGAGATAAATATAACTCGTCTGGGGGATATTAAAAACAGAGGCGGGGGAATGGAGATATTTCAACTCCGTTTCTCATGGCTCAGCACTTCTGTCAGCCTTCCAAGTTGCGGGGGAGTGGAAAAGCACCTATTTTCCCCTCATGGTTGTTGTTCGTCAGCAGATTTGGGATTATGCAACGAAGAGGAGGAATCAATTGGGTTGTGGAAGGCAGTAAAGTTGCCAACCTCCTGGGGACAGCTGGAGCTTTCAAGCGTTCTCCAGGATTCAAAGATCTGCTCCCCTGGAGAACATGGCTGCTTTGCAAGGTGGACTCTTTGGGCATTTCCGCACCCGTTAAATGTAGTGAAATGCTTACCTTACGTACTCACTATATTCCAGCCCGTCCGCATGACATCATCATTATCCAGCATCTGGGCAGCAAACTGTTTGCTACATTCTCCATTTTAAAGTGGATTCCCCAACCTATTTAAGGCTAGCTAAGGGAGAGCAACCAGCAGGCAACCAGCAGAGGGAAGGTATGGAGGTTGAAACATGCTGGAGTCACATGCCTCATCCCCCCCGGACACCTGCCTCCCTTTCCCCGGGACGGGAATTTCTTTTTCAAAATGGCTTACTTCCTGGAGCAACGAATAGGCAGACAAGGATGCAGGCGATGCCAGAAATAATTTTTTTTTCAAAGTTGTAACACTAAGCATGCCTCTCTAAAGTCCCCCCACCCCCCACACACACATAGGGATGCCAGCCTCCAGGTGGGACCTGGGGATCCCCTGGAATTATAGCTCATCTCCAGACTAAGGAGATCAGTTCCCCTGGAGAAAATGGCTGCTTTGGAGAGTGGACTCCATAGCATTTGTCTTTTCCTGCCCCAAATCCTGCCCAGTCCTGTCTCTACCCCCAAAGTATCCAGGTATTTCCCAGCCCGTAACTGACAGCTCTCTCCTCCAGTAAGAAAGAATAAGAAAGAATTTCAAAAATGGGAGGTTGAACATAAACCTGTAATTTTAGAACCAATCTGAGCTGAGACCTGTTTCTATCGAATTTCAGGTTATCTGGTGATAGTCTCTCACGTGTTAGCTTATGAATAAGAGGTGGTTTTTATACCCCGCTTTTCACTGCCTGTGTGATTCTGATTCACAGAGCAACTGGACGATTGACTCAACTATACCTGTAAAGCCAAGCACAAAACTCTGCATCAAATGAAAAGGATGGCGAACAAAACAGATATAATCTTACTACTCACCTGGAGTCTCTGGATATACTGGGTCAGATCATAAATGTTTGCTAGTTTGGTGCCTCGATTCCATTAGTGCAGGTGGCAGAAGGTGCTGTCCATTTGTAGCCAACTTATGGTGACTGCACAGGGCAAGGGTGACCAAACTGTGGATCTCTGGATGTCCATGGACTACAATTACCATGAGTCACTGCCATCACACTGGCAGGGGCTCATGGTAATTGTAGTCCATGGATATCCGAAGAGCCACAGTTTAGCCACCTCTGCACTAGAGGAAGTTGGCGACATCTTTAGGATGCTTTAGGATGTTTTCGGCTGATCCTGCATTGAGCAGGGGGATGGACTAGATGGCCTGTGTGGCCCCTTCCAACTCTATGATTCTATGATTCTATGAGCAGGGGGTTGGAATAGATGGCCTGTGTGGCCCCTTCCAACTCTATGATTCTATGATTCTATGAGCAGGGGGTTGGACTAGATGGCCTGTGTGGCCCCTTCCAACTCTATGATTCTATGATTCTATGAGCAGGGGGTTGGACTAGATGGCCTGTGTGGCCCCTTCCAACTCTATGATTCTGTGATTCTGTGATTCTGTCTTCATCTTAGCAGAGGATGGAATCTCAGGGAGAACCTTGGGAGGCATTTTTCAGATGCTCAACCTACGAGTGAGCGTGGCCACATCCTTATGCTTGCCGCTTGAGCACGGCGTCCAGCAAACCCAAGTTAAAAATAAAAGCGGGATGGAGTAACTTGAGCCGGGAAGTGTTTAATGAAATGAGTTCTTGAGAAACTGGCTCGGTGGACGATCCTCACAATATTTACACGAATAGAATGAAAAGAGCCCAGAATAGTTGAAAAACCCCGTCAGAGTGTTCTGCAGAGACTCATTTCGCCTTCAAGGATGCCTGACTGTTATGAAGTTTTCGGTGCGGATTGCTCGGTTTCTTAGAAAGTTAAAACCAGCTCTCCGATATACACGGGGTTGTCATAAAACAGAAAATTCTCTTTTAATGTATCTATTAATGTGCGCCCCGTACGCTACAGGGACGGACGGACCCATCCATTTCAGGAGATGAGGAATGAAAATGGTGTGCCAGATTTCATAGGGTGGCCAGCTGGGATTGCAGCAGATGTCAGACCCCCACCTGGAATCCTGTGTGCAGTTCTGGAGGCCTCCTTTCAAAATGGAGAGGGTGCAGAGGAGAGCGACGAGGATGCCCTCCTAATGGAAAACTGGCCGGACTTGCCCCTGGACACATTTGCCAGTTGTTTGGAAATAGTGCCGTCTGGAACTCAGCCCCTCCAAGATGGAGGTCCTGTGGCTGGGCAGACGAGGGCAGGATCAGGAAGCACGCCTCCCACGCCTGAACGGGGTGCAATTAACGCCTGCACCGACCGCCAGGAATTTGGGAGTGATCTTTGATGCCTCCCTTGCTATGGAGACTCAGGTCACAAAGGCATTTTTTCATCTGCACCAAGCGCAGGCTCCTTCTGAACACCTGGCCACAGTGATCCATGCAACGGTCACTTCCAAGTTAGACTTCTGTAACTCGCTCTACACGGGCCTTCCCTTGGCTTCGACCCGGAAGTTACAGCTGGCACAAAATGCGGCTTCAAGGGTCCTCACTGGGACACCTGGTAGGGCCCATATTCAGCCGGTCTCCATGGGTGCTTCCAGTCTGCTTCCAGATCAAGCTCAAGGTATTGGTTGGGCTTGGGCCCTACTTACCTGCGGGATCGCTTATTTGCTTATGCCCCCTGCAGGGGCTCATGGGACTTGTAGTCCATGGATACCTGGATACAGTTTGGCCCCCTCAAGACTCTGGTATGCAGTGCTTGGGCGGAGTATACAACACTGAAACAAGTTAGAGCTGCCACATACAGCTTGAGATTTGGGGGGTGGGGCCTGAAGTGGATGGGGTTTGGGGGCAGGAGGGACAGGAGGGACTTGAATGGAACAGAATTCCCATTAATTCCACCATCCCAAGTATCTGTCTTTGTCCCAGCCAACTGTGTAGCCTATGAAGGCACCGGTCCTCAGCCCCTCATCGAAGATCTTTTCTGCAAGTAATTTTCTGCATTATTCTGAAGGTGTCTCCATGCGGGTTACAGTCGCCTTCCCTTCCTCTCCCCATGGCAGGCACCCTGTGAGGGAGGTGGGGCTGAGGGAGCTCTGACAGGACTGCTCTGAGAGAACAGCACTATCAGCACTGTGACTAGCCCATGGCTGGCTGCACACGGAGGAGTGGGGAATCAAACCCAGCTTGCCAGATTAGAAGCTGCCACTCTTCACCACGACATAAAGCTGGATGCCGCCGCCCTCAGTGTGCAAGACCCAAGTGAGTCACCTAACAGCAGGGCTTTTGAGAAGTTGTTCATTTGTAGGGTCACCAGAAGTTGGAATTATCTTGATTGCCACTTAACACACACATAGCCTGCTTTCCTCCCAGCAGGGATCCAAAATGGTGGACCTCATTCTCCTAGAATCATAGAATAATAGAGTTGGAAGGGACCTCCAGGGTCATCTAGTCCAACCCCCTTCAGAACGCAGGAAATTCACAACTACTCACCCACCCACAGTGGCCCCAGTTCCATGCCCAGATTATGCCCCCCCCCTCAAAATAAAACCCAGTATCCCTGGCCAGTTTGGTCTGAAATTTCCCTTCTTACCTCCTCTCTGCCACTGTATCCTCACAACAACCCTGTGAGGTAGGCTAGGCTGAAAGCATGTCACTGGCCCAAACTCTGTTAGCAAGCTTCCACAGCACTGGGTCGCCCCCCTCCTTGTCTCATGTCATCATGAGCCACGCTGCCTGCCCAGCACTGTGAAGGACCTCATTTGCCTTTCCAGTCCAACCAGTACAAAGTGATCTTTCCGGGGGTCAAACAGAATGGAGTGCCACCTTTGGACTAGTGCTTTTGCTGTGAATGACGAGCCTTTCCACGGCAGAGACGGGGATCGCAACTGGCCTGCCACCACGGCCCCACTGGGCCTCCACGTGATCTCCATCTCTGACAAACACTTTCTAGCTTTTCGCATTGCAAAAGCCAAGTAAGGAAATTGCCACTGAAGTTTGTTTATCTTATAAGTCCTGATGGGGCCTGCCAGAGCCGATGGCCTGCCCCCGGGTTCCGTTGTGCCGGGTAGGAAAGCCAGCAGAGCACGCCACTCGGTCAAGGGGCTGCTTCCTTTCATAGAGCACTGTGAAGTGCATGACCCCAAAAGGGCAGTTTTCACAAAACGCCGGCCGTGTAGCAGAAGAGGCTGTATTGGCTGTATTAATGGTGCACATCAAAGTTGACAGGCAGGAGGGAGGGATGGTCAAGCCCAATCTTGTCAGATCTTGTCAGATCTCGGAAGATACGCAGGGTTAATGTTTGAGTGGGAGACCACCAAGGAAGACTCTGTAGAGAAAGACTCTGGCAAACTACCTCTGCTTTTCACTTGCCTTCAAAGCCTCCTGCTGGGGTCACCGTAAGGCTTAGATGAGAGGCCACCAAGGAAGGCTCTGGGGAGGAAAGCAATGGCAACCACCTCTGCTTCTTATTTGCCTCAAAAGCCATTTGTTGGAGTCACTATGAGGCTTGGATGAGAGACCACCAAAGAAGGCTCTGTAGAGGAAGACCATGGCAAATCGCCTCTGCTTCTCACTTGCCTTCAATGCCTCCTGCTGGGGTCACCGTAAGGCTTAGATGAGAGGCCACCAAGGAAGGCTCTGTGGAGGAAAGCAATGGCAACCACCTCTGCTTCTCACATGCCTGGAAAGCCCCTTGCTGGGTCACTATAAGGCCTGGACGAGTGACCACCAAGGACTGTGACCAGCCCCAAGTCACCCAGCTGGCTTCATGTGGCAGAGAGGGGAATCAAGCCCAACTCTCCGGATTAGAAGCCGTCGCTCTTAACCGCTACAACGCACTGGCTCTTGGAGGGTGGACTCTAGGGGGTCCCTGTCATCTCCAGGCACTCCCCCCCAAGTCTCCAGGATTCCCACAGCCTGGAGCTGGCAACCCTAACCCCTACCCCTCAACAGCGACTGGGAGGGACCCAGCAACTCTAAAGAAATGGGTTGTCAGTTTTTATTTCTTGGTAGAAGATAAACAGTGCAGGATACTACCGCACTGTCCAATGGACCGTTGCTACCAGAATTAGACCTCATCCACACACACACACACACACACACACACACACACACACAAGAATGTTAGCAATGATGTCGTTTAGCTGTGTGTTGATTTTTGCAGATAGCTGCACATTCTCCAAGCAAGCAGTGATGGGGGATCTTCAAGTCACTTTCTGGAAGTGCCACTGCTGTTTGCCAGTTCATTAAAGCAGGGGTAGTCAACCTGTGGTCCTCCAGATTTGCTGGCAGGGGCTCATGGGAATTGCAGTCCATGGACATCTGGAGGACCACAGGTTGACTACCCCTGCATTAAAGGTTTAGGCTTCTGAGGCTGTGATAGATACGTGTGGTGCCACCTGGTGTTCATCAAAGGCAATGCAACAAAAATGGGATTGATTCAAGCAGGTCGCTGTGTGGATCTGAAGTAGCACAACAAAATCAGAGTCCAGTAGCACCTTTAAGACCCACAAAGATTTATTCAAGGCATGAGCTTTGGAGTGCAGGCACTCTTTCTCAGACTAATGAGCAACCATCATAACTGTGTAGATATGGGGAAAAGCAAATAGTGGCAAATTAGTAAACTGTGTCATAATATCCAAATTAAGCCATGGGGTGGCATATGATAATTCCGTCCTTTTGAGTTCAGTGGTAGTTCACAAAAACACTGGAGAAATAAAACTGTCTGTGTCGGTAATTCATGGCAGACACTTTCCCAGTTGTAAAAAGAAATAATTAAAGAGAGTAATTTGCTGGCCGTAATTGAATATGGGCATCCCGCACAGATTGGGTAACGTATTAATCATTGCACTTTAGAAGTAGATTTTCCTGTTTCACACAACATCTTAAGACCTAAGTGGTACTTTCACACAAGTGAAAAATGCACTTTCAGTCTGCTTCCAATGCACTTTAGTGATCATTTACAAGGGGATTTCCCCATTCACATCCAGTTGCAAAGTACATTGGAAGCAGATGGAAAGTGCCTCATTCAGTTTGTGTGAAAACACTCCTGGTCTTCTGAGCATTCGGTGTTCAATGCCAAAAGGGCTTGTGATTTTATCGCTGCTGCACTTGCATTCTGCTAAGAATGAGCAAACAATGGAGAGTTGGGTTGCAGTTCACGGTGTGTCACTTTTCATTTATCATGTCTTCAATCACTTGGGCCCAACAGGAGCCAACGTATATAGAAATGGATGTTACCCAAGCTGCATGCCAGCTTTATGGCCTGTGGCCTGAATACTGGACTCACATGACCTTCAGCAGCATTGCTTTTCTGTTTGGAGAGCATGGAGTAATGAGAAGTCCAGTGCCCTGGGCAGAAGTGGCTTATCCTCTCCATAGGATGGGTCCCACGTATGCACGGACGTTCCCTTAAAACCAAAGGGTTGGATCCAACTGGGCTTTTAGCTCAAATTGGGCCCCTCAGCTGGACTGCCACCACCCTCCATTCCATGCCTGGTTAACAGCTGTAAACATTTTAATTTCCAGGCACATAGGGAGCTAATTTGGTGTAGTGATTAGGAGTGCGGACTTCTAATCTGGCAAGCCAGGTTCGATTCTGCGCTCCCCCACATGCAGCCAGCTGGGTGACCTTGGGCTCCCCACAGCACTGATAAAGTTGTTCTGATTGAGCAGTAATATCAGGGCTCTCTCAGCCTCACCCACCCGACAGGGTGTCTGTAGTGGGGAGAGGAAAGGGAAGGTGAATGTAAGCTGCTTTGAGCCTCTTTCGGGTAGAGAAAAGCGGCATATGCGAACCAACTCTTCTCCTTCATAAGTGGAAAAATGATTACCGATATTGATAGGTTTCAATGTATTTTAAATTCATACTGTTTTGTCACGCATTGTGAGCCGCCCCAAGACCACTTGGCAAGGGGTGGCCTAGAAATCAATCACTCAATCACTCAATCACTCAATCACTCACTCACTCACTCACTCACTCAATCACTCAATCACTCACTCACTCACTCACTCAATCAATCAATCAATCAATCAATCAATCAGTGTGCCCAATTCTTCTTCGTCCGTGATGAGAGCTGTGTTGAAAGAAGAGAACTAGGCAAGGCAGGATTTGTGTTCTTGGAAGACGGAATTTGTGTTCTTGAAACGCGATCATTGTCATCTGGTCTCCCGCATCCATCTGGTGAGTTCTGAAGAATCTTCCCTTCCTGCTACTGTTTGGCATCGCAGCCGCCTGCACTCAGCCAAGTATTCGGAGGCTCTGATTCCAGATCTAACACTCTGTGAGGCACTGATGGGAGGAAGGCCTTCTGTTTACGGAAATCCTGGGCAGCGCTCAATCAGTAAACACCGAGCCGTCTTCATACGACGGCACCTGGAGCTCCAAATCTGCTGTTCAGAAGCTGTGTTGTCGATTCCCCCCCTCCCCTGTGTGTTTCCACCCACCCTCCCTGCATGCTGGAGAAGTCTCATTCAAACAAGTACGAGAAGGAAAATAACAGCTGTTGAAAGAGGGAAAAGATATCCCTCAGATTCTCAAAGAGGGTAGCAGCGTTAGCTAGAAGCATCACTGTTCAATTTCATTAGAAGTGCCGTGCTTGGCTGCATTTTTCGGCAGAGTGCTTTACGGCACCTTTACTGCCGTTCTGTTTTTCCGTCAGAAGGAGACAGGAGGAGCCAGGCTTCTGGAATTCTGGCCTTGCTGGTGGACCTCTTGATGGTGCCTAGGTTTTGGCCACTGTGTGATACAGAGTGTTGGGCTGGAGGGGCCTCTGGCCTGATTCAACGTGGCTTCTCCTATGTTCTTAAGTCAATTGTAATTCGATGGCCAAAAAAGGTACCGGGAGGGGGGGAGAGATGACTGCAAGGATTCAGCAATCTTTTGACGCCTAAGTGATACCCAGGAGAGACTGAGTATTAGTTTGAATTCTGTAATAACAAGCATGAATAGTTGATGTTGGGAGATGCTAGGAGCTGGGGTGGTGGTACTGCCCTTTTAGATGATTTATTATGTTAAAGTTCATAGGCTGCTAGGGAAAAGCATATAAATATTTCAAACAAGTAAGAGAACAGGAGCGGTGAAAAGATGTAGCAAAAAAGTGCAATGTCAGCATCCAGGTGGGACCTGGGGATCCCCCTGGAATTACATCTCATCTCCAGGCTACAGAGATCAGTTCCCATGAAAATGGCTGCTTGGGAGGCTGGACTCTTTGGCATCATACCCTACTGAGGTCCCTGTCCTCCTCAAGTTCCATCTCCAAATCTCCAGGAGTTTACCCATCTAAATCTGGCAACCCAAACTTCCAACCCCTGCAGTGGCCAGGGGAGACCTAGTTCTGTAGAAGTAAGCAGGTCAATCACCATGATGGTCTTCAGAGGACCAAAGACCAGCCTTGGGTGACATCTGACTGGTGATGGCCACTCTTGGTATTGCTGGCGGAGGATTCCATTGAAGTTCCCTGTCTTCCCCAAGCTACACTCCCAAATCTCCACAGGTTTCCCAACCTGGATCAAGCAACCATACCCCACCACCCCATGCCAGTGTCCAGGGCTGAATCTGCACTTACTTTGTTTATTCTGTTGTGGATCCTGCTGAATCCAGATTGATTTGAACTCGGGTCTTCCTCTATCCCCCCTCCCCCAACTGAAACAGAAAAGTTTTCTGCATGTGATTAGGAAAGCTAAAAAAAAGGGGGGGGAAGCAAACGAAGCCTCTTTCTTTCTTTTCTTGAAGGGGTGGTGGGTGGGGAGAGGATTGGAGACACCAGAGGAGGGGGAATAAATCCAAGAAAAAACCTCTGCTGAGAGAAGTTAGGGCTTCTGGAGCTTCTGCCAAGAGAAGTTAGGACTTCCCCTTTAAGGAAAGCCTTGCAACCAGGGAACGAGGAAGCCTTTGGACTGATGCCCTGGCCAATCAGGGCTTTTCTACAGCATTGGAGGCTTGGCCCCAAGTTAATTCAGGGAAAGCAGACATGCCGCTTACTCATGCTGATTTTTCAAGTAGGAGTTATATCCACTCCAGGATATCACAGGGGAAAGGCAGGATCACCAAGAATTAATCATGCATGTTGCAGAGGGAAAATTTAAATCGGACAAAATCAAAATGGAAATTGCATTCAGTGGAGATGGCAGAGAGTGAATTGACCTGGGATTGGAATAAAAGCTTCGTGCAGATTCAGCCCAGGTAAGACTTGGCCACCCTTCATTCAGCTGTTGAATTTAGTCAAGCACACTCTTGGGGCAATCGTATCTGTATTGAAATCCTCAGTTTGTCCACTTTTTAAACCTCTAATGACAATTGAATTAAGCCAGCGGCCGGCACAGACGGGGACATCTCTGGGCTTGGGGACCTGCCCAGAAGTTGTCACATCCTACAGATAATATGTCATGGTCAACAGAAGCGCTTGCTTGCTTGAGAATCTACCCTACACCACACCAACAAATCAAAAATGCGGTTATTGCCGTGAGGTCTTTGCTGAGGAATCTCCCTCTGGAAACATTATAAATCATGTTTCTCCATGAACTGGTGTTCCTAGAAGTAGAAATCAAGTTTCTGATCTTCCAGCGGCTCAGGAAGACTAGTTCTGGGTAGACAAAACATGGGGCTGTTATCGTACCAGATAGAAAAAACAGATGTTTAAAGAAGAAATGGCTCAAAATAAGGTTAGTTAAAGGGGGAGAAGGAAATCAGCTGACTGTTCAACAGGAAACCGATCAGTCATTGTGTCATTCCTAGCTGAGATAGCAGGTCAACAAAACCTCCACTTTCTCTTTCAGCCCAATGAGTTAGGCACATATTTTCATGCAACTGGGAGCATGGGACTAGAGACAGGAATAGAATGGTACTGGTCCTTGCCCTGAACGTCAGAACGACACTGACCGTTTCCGCACCGGCGATTTCATTCAGAGTTGCCTTTTTTAAATGCTGTCTTTTCCGCATTAAAATCTGCGTTTCCTGGTACAAACCAGAATTGCCCTCTCACTTACTGCACAGCATGGATATTCCCAGTTCATTTTTCAGCAAGTTCATTTCTCAAGGCAGAATCTAAGTTGCCAAATGGGGAAATGCTTGTAGTTTCAGACTAACCTCCCTCACAGGGTGTCTGTTGTGGGTAGAGGAAAGGGAAGGTGACTGTAAGCCACTTTGAGACTCCTGGTAGAGAAAAGCGGCATATGAGAACCAACTCTCTTCTTCTTCTTCTTCTTCTTCTTCTTCTTCTTCTTCTTCTTCTTCTTCTTCTTCTTCTTCTTCTTCTTCTTCTTCTTCTTCTTCTTCTTCTTCTTCTTCTTCTTCTTCTTCTTCTAACCCATGCTGATTTAGCCAATCATTTTCATGTCTGCCTCTTGTTTGTGCTGGGGTCTTGCGGTCCATCTCTTGGGAATCGGGGCTGATATTGTTTATCGTGCCATGGTGGTGACTTCGGACCGAGCTCCGGATTCCCATAGAGGAGTCTGAGGCATTTCCAGATGAACTGACATTGTCTGAAGGAAGGTGATGCCAGGAAGGGTTAAGGAGTGACAGCAGATCTGCATCTCCCTGTCGTGCCCCACACTTGCTTCGCTCAGATGGTCATGCCGGTTTCTCTGAGACACGGGACGCGTATGCGGTGGCATCACGATAACTATCTTTCCCTCCTGCCCCAGATTTGTACTTTCTGCCCCAATAGCTTTACAAACTTTGAGAATGCAGAAGGAATGCAAACACTGCTGTGACTTTTCTTTGGGTATTTGGTCTTGGAAGGGCGTGGAGGGAAAGATGCGGCAGGGCAGCTGCTTCTGACTGAATGAAGAACTGATCACACGGAAGGGTTTAAAATGTTTAAATTTATTATTAGATTTTTATACTGTCCATTCTGGAGAACCAGTTCTGGGCAGTGCCAGATCCCCTGGTGGAGGTAGGGGTCCCCTGGCGCTAGGCCCTGGCCCCCAGCTGTCGATCAGCTGCCTGGGGGGCGGGACTTACCAGTGGAAAGAGGACAGCCCAGGCCACGTTGTCGGTGTCACACAGGAAGTGACATCATCACACCAGCAACTTCCAGGGAATGCTTGGTATATGAGCAAAAACATGATGGTAGGAGCTGGATTTAGCATAGAGTTTTTAGCACAGAGGCTTTGCCTGAATACCTGAGCGTCCCCTAGAACAGGGGTAGTCAACCTGTGGTCCTCCAGATGTCCATGGACTACAATTCCAATGAGCCCCGGCCAGCAAACGCTGGCAGGGGCTCATGGGAATTGTAATCCATGGACATCTGGAGGACCACAGGTTGACTACCCCTGCCCTAGAAGACACCGGTATGAAGACGTCACTTCCTGTGCAATGTTGGTGAAGAAGCCTGGGCCTTTCTCTTTCTCCTGGCAAGTCCTCCCCATTCCTCCAGCCCTAGGGTTGAAGCCAGGTCTCCCTGAGAACCCACCCACCAGTATAAACCACCTACCCCCCAAGCTGTGACCAAGCTCAGAAAAGTAGGAACTATCATCAGGATGCGGTGGTTCAATTGTTTAATGTTTTTTTTTTAAGTTTTTAAAACCAGTTGCTGCCTACCGTGAGCTGACCAGGGAAGGGCAGGATAGAAATGAAACATTGTTGTTGTTGTTGTTGTTGTTGTTGTTGTTAACTGGAGATGGCAGGGCTTGGAGTGAGGAAGCCAAATCCAGGTTGGGAAACTCCTGAAGAGTTCGGGATGGAGCCAGGGGACGACAGGACCTCAGCGGAGTACAATACCATACAGTCCCCCCAAAGCATCCTTTTATCCCCCAGGAGAATTGATCTCTGTAGTCTGGAGAGGAGCGATCATTGGGGGTGGGGCTCCCCATTTGGAAGCTGGCATTCCCTGCCACACACAGAGTTGCAAGCTCTGTCCCAAAAGCTGAAAGAAGTTCGACCAATTTAAAAATGTAACGAATGCCCCAATCCATCTTTGGAGGAGGAGTGAAGCCTACTAAATAGCAAAGGTCCTGGAGCCCAGGGCAGCTTGAGCAGAGGAGAGCCATGTTTATTCAAGGACAAGCCTTTTGCGTTTCGCTGGATACTTATCTCCTTCTGAATGATGGATTGGCACAAAGGGAAGCAGCCCGAGATGGCTAGGGGATGGGCTTGCTGCCTTTCACTGATTCCTTGTCGAACTTCCGGGGGGGGGGCCTTAATGATGATTAACTGTTGACTATGTGCCTTTGCTTCAGTGCATTAATCTCTCCTGACAGTTTGATGGCCAAGTGTAAGGTCAACCGGCAGCCTCAGTCCCACCACTTTATTGTGGAGTCAAACAAAGTGGGAACGGGCAAAAGGTTCACTTGGAGAGGGAGAGCCATCTCGATGCTGTGTTTCCTTAGAATCTTCAGCCAGGTTCCTAAAAGGGGGGAAGAAGAAGAAGAAGAAGAAGAAGAAGAAGAAGAAGAAGAAGAAGAAGAAGAAGAAGAAGAAGAAGAAGAAGAAGAAGAGTTGATTCTTATATGCCGCTTTTCTCTACCCAAAGGAGGGGGGTGAGGCTGAGAGAGCCCTGATATTCCTGCTTGGTCAGAACAGTTTTCTCAGCACTGTGGGGAGCCCAAGGTCACCCAGCTGGTTGCATGTGGAGGAGAGCAGATTCAAACCCGGCTCGCCAGATTAGAAGTCCACACTCCTAACCGCTACACCAAGCTGGCTCTCATCCCATTGGGCTTGTTTGATTATCCCCCACTGCCGAGATAACACCTCTGACTCAGCTTGTAATATTTTTGTCTGGGTTTGTTTATTGTCCATTGTTCCCCATGCCGTGCTGTTGCCAGTGCCCTCTGCCCCACAGCATGGTGGCAAAGTCACCCGGGACACTCAATGCTGCACATTTACAGATTTGCAAGGAGCAAACTCTCCAAAAGCCAATTCAAGACTGGTCCTCGGCCAATGTAAGCGGCTTCCCCCCGAAGTCAGAAAAGACCTTGTTTTTCCAAGCCTGGACCTGAAATTCCAAAAACGTGTTGGAATCCTGTTGACGTGAGCAAGAGTCTAGTGGGTCGTGAACGCTTCCTTCCTGCAAGCTCCCCAGACGCCACAAGGAAAGGGTTACCAAACGGAAGGCAGGACCTGGAGGTCTCTCAGAATGACAAGGGACCTCCAGATGAATTCCCATGAAGGCAAGGGGGGCTTTGTGACGTCATGTCCCCTGCCAAACTCTCTTCCCAAAATCTGCTTGACCCACACACCTTCCAGAGCTTCCCAAGCTGAAGGCAGTTAACCCTACAGAAGCTTCTAAGATGCTACTCAAGAGCCTAGAACAGGGGTAGTCAAACTGCGGCCCTCCAGATGTCCATGGACTACAATTCCCAGGAGCCCCTGCCAGCATTCGCAGTTTGGGGCTCCTGGGAATTGGCAGGGGCTCCTGGGAATTGTATTCCATGGACATCTGGAGGGCCGCAGTTTGACTACTCCTGGCCTAGAATCTCTGTCCTGCCACCTAGCTCTTGGTGTCCTGCAGACTTTTTAAACCAGGGTTTCATGAAACCCTGGGGTTTCCTGACAGACCTGGAAGGGTTTCCTGAATGGATGGGAATTAATACTGTTTAATATATATTTTTAGATTTGTGAAGCATTTATCTGGTGATATGACCATATATGGTCATGTTGAGGCGCCTCCCCCTCCCCAAATGGCCAATGATGGGCCTGTAGGGGTGGGAAGGGGAGGGGCCCCAGGTGGGTGTGTCCACAGCTCTGATTCCCAACCATATTCTGCACGATTTCTGCCACTTCTGGGGTTTCTCGAAGCCTGCGGAATATTTCAGTGATTTCTCAAAGGTTAAAAAAAGTTGAGAAAGGCTGGGAAGGGGCTCCAACCCCCTAATCATCTTGTATGTTCTCCTCTGTGCTTTCCCCACCTCTGCAATGCGCTTTTTGACATCCGGGGAACTGAACTGAACACATTATTCCAAATGCCGTCACACCATAAGTCTACACAGGGGCATTACAACATTGGCCAACCCCTTTCCTAATAATCCCCAACCCAAATTTTGACTCTTTTGCTGCCGCAGCACACTGGCTTGACACTTTCATTGAGCTGGCCACAATGACCCCAAGATCTTTCCCCCTCTAGGTCTCAGCAAGTTTAAACCCTGGTAGCCTATAGCCAAAACTCGGATTTTCATTCTCTTCTGAAGCCTGGAATGCCATAATGACATCATCCCAGATAGACTGAGATTTTCAGGGATCGTGTTGCCAGTCTCCTGGTGGCAGCTGGAGATCTCCCAGAATTACAACTGGTTTCCAGGTTCCCTTGGAGAAAATGGCCGTTC
Source organism: Paroedura picta (assembly GCF_049243985.1). NCBI lineage: Eukaryota > Metazoa > Chordata > Lepidosauria > Squamata > Gekkonidae > Paroedura > Paroedura picta. The sequence goes on along the minus strand of NC_135373.1, from coordinate 118,340,171 downwards.
TGGAGGGTAGACAGCATTGTACCTGCAGAGTCCCTCCCCTTCTGAAACTCTGCCCTCCCTCCACCCTCCAAATCTCCAGGAATGGCAGTCCTAATTCCTGGTCACAATGGAAGGTCATCAGATGCTCTGAAAACAATATATGTCCCTGATCCTAGGGATGTCTCATCAAGCGATTCATTGGCCATCCCCAGAGTGGTGTTATGGAGTTTTCAGGACTGGCCAAAGCATCCCTGGACATGCTTACATCACATCTGGGCTTGGGGACAGATGTGACATCACACAATGTTGTTTCCGACCCCTCCCTTTCTCCCACTGGTCCAGGGAGCAAGGACAAGAGGGCATGTCCTACAGCAAGCACCTGGCCACCCAGCTTGTGACCTGGGATGCTCCTGAGCATGCTCAGAACTGCATCTGTGTTATAAGGACATCTTTGAAAGGCAGTAGCCCAGGCTCCATGTCCCAGTTCTCCATGCTGAACTGGGCATGCTCAGAAACTCCATCTGGAATTGAGGAGGAGGGTCTCCGAGATATGGGGCTCAACTCGCAATGCAGTCCAATATGACAAGCTGGGGGTCCTCATATTCCAAACTCAGCAAATCTGAGTTTGGGCAAAAGAGCTACCCGGAATTGAGCTAGTGGCACACTTGCCAAAAAGGTGAGTCACTGCCAAGCAAATGGTGTCTCTAAAGCGATAGGATGCATGGTTTGACCTTCTGCCCTCTCCCAGCCTCAACCGCTGCACACCTCTGGTGCTAATTATTGGTAAACCCTCCGTGTCCCTCCCTTTTGGCAACAATTGTGTTAGGAAACAATGCAGAGCATTAAGAGGCCATAACTCCACCAGTTCTGCCTCTAGATTCCTTATTCGTTTTCTTTCTGGCTGGGCCCGCTGCTATTATGCGTCTCCTTCTTTACGAAGTCGCCGTGTGATTTATAGCGCTTGCCTCGGGGTCGTCTTGGGTGAGCCTCTGGGAAACGCGTACCAAAGCCATTGTGTCGAAAACGCTTCCCCAAGAAAGAAAGAAAGAAAGAAAGAAAGAAAGAAAGAAAGAAAGAAAGAAAGAAAGAAAGAAAGAAAGAAAGAAAGAAAGAAAGAAAGAAAGAAAGGGGGGGCGGTCTCATTTATAAGGGATTTGTTCAAAATGCAGCCTGATGAAGAAAGGGAGGGACATCTAAAAGTCAAGCTTGGGACCAGAGGTCCAAAGTGAGAGAGCCGAGGGTCCGTGGCTCAGTGGTAGAGCAACTGCCTTGTGTGCAGAAGGTCCCATGTTCAATCCCCAGTGACTCCAGTTAAGGGTCAGATAGTTGGTGCTTTGAACAGCGAGTGAGTATACGGAGGTGGTTTGCCATGACGTTCCTCTGCGGAGTCGTCCTCGGTGGTCTCTCAGCCATGTTCTGATCTCACCTACATTTGAGTCTAACAAAATCAGGCTGTACTATACTATGCTAGCATAGAATTGCCATGACCTTCCTCTGCAGAGTTGTCCTTGGTGGTCTCTCAGCCATGTTCTGATCTCACCTACATTTGAGTCTAACGAGTTCAGACTGTACTATACTAAGCTCAGATTTGCCATGACCTTTCTCTGCAGAGTTGTCCTTGGTGATCTCTCAGCCATGTTCTGATCTAGCCTACCTTCAAGGTCTAACAAGCTCAGGCTGTACTATACTATGCTAGCATAGATTTGCCATGACCTTCTTCTGCAGAGTTGTCCTTGGTGGTCTCTCAGCCAAGTTCTGACCTTGCCTAGCTTCGAGGTCTAACGAGATCAGGCTGTACTATATTATGCTAGCACAGATTTGCCGTGACCTTCCCCTGCAGAATCATCCTTGGTGGTCTCTCAGCCATGTTCTGCCCTTGCTTCCCTTTGAGGTGTAACGAGATCATGCTGCACTATACAAGGCTAGCAGAGATTCGTTTTAAAAGAAACTAGCCAGATTCATGGGCGAGAGGTCCATTAGGGTCTACTGGCCATGGTGACTGAAGAGCATTTATTTATTTATCAGATTTATATGCCTCCTTCTCCGAGGTAAGGCACTCGTGATTAAATTCTTTTCCTTAAGCCACCCTGGAAGGCCGATTCGCAGGCATAGTGTAGGTCACCCTTTTTCAACCTTTTGACCATGGAGGAGCCCCTGAAATAATTTTCTCAGGCTTCTTCCCCTGGAAGTGACATGTCACTGGAAGTGACATCACCACCTGCATTAACAGGCAGGCAGGCTTGAGAAGGACTATGGGGGGAGAGGGACAGGAGGACGCTTAAAGCAGCAGTAGGCATGCAGGATCCATTCCCTCCCAGATGCAGAAACCACTGGAGAACTCACTCATGCTCAGGGAGGGGTAGGGGAGCAATGGGAGCAGCTGGCTCTCTAGCTTGTGGCCAAGTCTATTGAGACAGGAGGGGAAAGGTCACAGACCTCCAGAGGTCCATAGACCCCTAGTTGGAAATCCCTGGTGTAGAGATGGTAAATATGGATCCATTACGCTTGAATCTCTAGAACATATTTTATTGGAGTGTGCCATCTGTTCTGATTTGAGAGAAAGATATTGGCCCTCTTTCTGAATAAGTTTCGCAAATTTACCCTCTCAAAAAATTGCTCTGTTTTTTTCTTGTAGCCAAGGGTCAGAAAACTACCTTAGCGGTTGTTAAATACCTTACTGCAGTGACTGCCTGATAAGACCTCAACCTGTTCAAGACCCTAGAGTCAAAAGAACGGTATGACAAGTAAGAGAGGGAGCTGAAGAGAACATCCACATCCTGAGAACGTAAACCTCTGAATAAGAGTTAGGTTTGCCAGGTCCTTCCTAGAAGGGGATGGGGGCAACTTACCAGAAGTGGAAGGGAGGCTCTGGTGATAATCTGGCATTTGGGCAAAAACTCTATGGTCAAAATGGCCTCTACTCTATAATTTTTGCCCAAATACCAGAGTGTTCCCTGAATGTTGCCCGTGTGATGTCACTTCCTGCACATACAGGTGGTGCCATGCTGCTGGTGACATAAATTAGGCCTCTCTCCTGCTCCTGCTAAGTCCCACCACTGGCCAGGGGATTGGTGGTGGTGGGTGGGGACCTCCAAAAGGAGACTGGCAACCCTAATACCAGTTCTAGGAGGCCAAAATCAGGAAACGGCCTCACTCTTTGTGCCCTGTTTGTTGGCAGCTGGTTGGTTGCCATGTGAGAGAGATTGCTGGACTTGATGGACCTCTGGTTTGATTCAGCGAGGGACCTTTTATGCTCTCACGAGGCGAGAAGGTGCTACCACTCTCCAGAAGGAAGGAAGGGAAGAGTAGCTACCAGCCGAGCTGACTCGAAGCAAAAAAATTCTCCACTGGCTGCAATCAGTTATACTTTGATAAAAATTGCCTCAGAATTATGCTAGGCATTAAAACCACACGGGCCTAGTGTCATGTGACAGAAATCTAAATGGCAGTTTGGCTTACACAAAACAGACGCAAAGCCATCCAGTGATAAAGAATTCCACAGCTGTACGTTTTCCTCTTCCAGATAAACTATTGCTGGCAGAAAGTGGGTTGTGATTCAAACACCAGCTGGGGAGTCTCACATTTTGCTGAAACTTGCTGCGTTTAACTGTTGAAGGTCCAAAGCAGCATTTGGCGTATGGACCAACAGAACAGAAGCTAGACTACACATGTTCATGGGCATCTATGGTGTAAATATAAGGTTGTTGGCCTAGGCTATGTCACTATGTGGTAATGCCACTTCCTGTGTGTAATGGAAGTGACATCATCACATGGGCAATGTCACGGTGATGCTCCGGTATTTGGACAAAAATTCTATGGTAGAAGCCATTGTCACTATAATTTTTGCCTAAATACCAGAGCATTGCCACGACGGCACAGGATGATGTCACTTCTGGTATACACCGGAAGTGACATCATCATGTTACCAGTGACATAGCCTGGGCCTCTCTTTTGATCCTGGCAAGCCCCACACGTACACCAGTTGCCATCGAGAACGTGGCAACCCTCGGATAAGGTGACTGTAAGGTCATGGAAGAGGAGGTTGAGAGGGGACATGCATGCTGTCTTTAAGTATTTAGTCTGAGGAAGAGTGCACTTAAAAGCTCACGCCTTGAATAAATCTTTGTTGGTCTTAAAGGTGCTATTGGACTCTGGTTTTATTTGAAATGTTGTCAGAGGACGGCAGGGAAAGGTTCATGTTGGCAGCAGAGGAGAGGATCCACAGAAATGGGTTTAAACTACGTGGAGAATGATACCAGCTAGACATTAGAAGGGGGAAATTTTACACTCAGAGTAGTTCAGCAGTGGAATTGACTTTGTAAAGAGGTGGTGAGTTCCCTCTCACTGACAGTCTTCAGGCAGTGGCTGGACAGATACTTAACACGGATGCTTTAGGCTGATCCCACATTGAGCAGAAGTTTGGAATAGATGGCCTGTATGGCCCGTTCCAACTCTATGATTATATAAAGGAAACATATTCCATAATGGAGTTTGGGTCAAGCTCTCATGCATCACTTAAAGTTCTTCATCTTTCTCCATAAGGGTGCCCTCCCTAAGCCCTTCCTACCTTTCCCCATGATGGATCAGGCCCTGGTATTGGTCTGCTGGAGTGAGTGTGGAGGATGCCTTCCCTTACTACATTTTGGGAAGTTGAGTAATGGTTTCATTCCAGAGACAGCGTGATAAATAATAAATTCTGGCTGTTTTTAATTCTTTGTGATGCTAATAATATGCATTGGAAAATTCTGCACACTTTTTACAATGCCTAGTTAATGGGGGGGGGGGAATTGTGGTTTGTTTAATCTCTGCATTTTTGATCACGTTAATTGAGCTGTTATGTTTTTTGCATGCTTGCAACCTGGTACGGCATTGTTAGCTGCCCTGAGTCTGGGGAAATAATGTGGAGTTGAGATGGCAGAAATAAATTGCGGAGAGAAGGGGAGAATACAAGTCCCATCAGCAACCATATGTCAGAAGTCTCAGAAATAAACAGAATCTATTGCATAAAATTAAGCCAGAAGCCTGCAATGTTGAACAGCATAAGAATATAAGAAGAGCCCTGCTGGATCAGGCCAGGGGTCCATCTAGTCCACCATCCTGAAAACATAAGAAGATCCCTGCTGGATCAGGCCAGGGGTTCATCTAGTCCAGCATCCCGAGAACATAAGAAGAGCCCTGCTGGATCAGACCAGGGGTCCATCTAGTCCAGCATCCTAAGAACATAAAAAGAGCCCTGCTGGATCAGACCAGTGTCCATCTAGTCCAGCATCCTAAGAACATAAGGAGAGGCCTGCTGGGTCAGACCAAGGGTCCACCTAGTCCAGCATCCTGTCTCATTTGTGACTAACCAATTCCTCTGGAGGGCCAACAAACAGAACGTAGAGGCCAAGAACGTTTCTTGACATTGCCTTGTGGTTCTAGGATTCAAAAGATCTAATCCAGCTACCATCAGCAGTACATTCAACATATAATTATGGAAAAGGTTTGGCATAAGAAATACATTAAAAAGGCAGTTTCTGGGGTTTCTTGAAGCCTGAAGAATGTTTTGGGGGTTTCTCAATGATAAAAAAAGCTGAGAAAAGTTGGTCTATGATTTATCAACAGCCTTCTCCCTCTCCTCTGATCTCTTCCAGCATATTTTACCGATTTATGGGAATGCAAGCACAGAGAAGAAGGCCTTTCCCAAGGAAAGCTTAGATATTTTCCCGCTCACAGTCTGGAAGGCCATTTAAATGGGATCCCTTACCGCAGAAGAGTCCGTTCCTGTGATCAAAACTTCATTGAGGATTTGTCCCGTGTCACATTCCAGCTTCCAAGATACAAGCCTGAATGCAGTAGATTTTTGTGGGCCATAATATCCCGCTTCAGGAGAAATTAGTCATATAATTGGCTGATAGGGACCCATTTCTTACTTTCCAATTGGCAAGATTTGCTGCCACGCCATCACAAAGGATAAAAAGATGCTGGGGCGGTCTGACCAAAGTGGTTCTGACCCGCATCTACTTGACTCTGGGTCATTCCTCAGTTATAATTGGCCTCTGGACTGTATGATCTTCCTCTCTTGTTTGTAGACATTAGTATTAACTTAGTATTTTAATACTTTCTGAAAAAAATGTTAGCATTGTCCAGATTTTATCTTGTTGGACATTTCTGTTTTATTTTGTATGGTTGCTATGGCTTTCTTTTTCTGCCAATGCCATAAACATTGATTGATTGCTTGATCGATTGATAGATGGATAGATTAAGCATTTAGACCTCATTCAGGAAAGCAATGCATCTAGTTACAAACAGGAAACTCTGAGGCCCATTCCGCACACCTAGGATAATGCACTTTCAATATGCTTTGGCAGCTTGATTTTCCTGTGCAGAACAGGAAAATCAACTTCTAAAGTGTGTTGAAAGTGCATTATCTATTGTGTGCAGAATAGGCCTGAGAATTTTCTAACCTCTAAGGCAGCGTTTTTCAACCTTTGGACCATGGAGGAGCCCCTGGAATAAATTTTCAGGCTTTGAGGACCCCCGGAAGTGGTCAGCTGGCCACACCTCCCTGCCATGCCCCCGGAAGTGACATAACCACCCACATCCTTCATCCTCCTTTTGCTCCCTCCCCCTGCCTTTACTGCTACTGCAGTGGCTCATATAGGCTGGAAAGAAGGGCAGGAGCTAAGAAGACAGCCCAACCCCTCCATACCACACAACAACCAACTTCCCCCTTTTATTTTTACACCCACAGCCAACCCACTGAGCCCTCCGGGAGGAGGTGACCACCTAGTTTGTGGGTAAGTCCATTAAGGCAGGAGGGGAAAGGCCGCGGACCCCTTCTGGAGCTCCTGAAGACCCCTTGGGGTCCACTGACCCCTGATTGGGAATCTCTGGTGTAAGGAGAAAATACCTACTATCTCTACCTATCTCAATCAGTAATAAATTTAGGGGAACAGGAAAATGTCCCCCATAATGCTGGTAAGATATGAATAAACGATGAGAATAACCCAACACAGGGATGCCATTTTCAGCAGTAGTCCTGCACTTCTAATACAATATTATTTTATCGAGGGGAAAGAGAAATATTTAAAAAAACATATCTTTCGTCTCTCTATTCGAGCCTTAAATGGCTCCGCTTAACAATACCGAACAATTGTTTAAATAGCATGTTTGACCCTATCTGTATTAGTTCCTTCCCACCTTCAAAGTGTCTTGAACTTTCTTAGACTTTGTGTTGGAGATTTGCCAAACAGCTGAGTGCCTGACCAGCTCCTTGCTGTAAGATACTATAGAGTGGCTGTTTACTAAGTGGATGTTACTTTAATGCATTTAAAAAGGCTTTGAAGTAACATTCTGTCCACTTAGCCCTGACTTGAAAGACAATAGGTTCAAAGGAAATGCAAGCAGGTAATTTTTTTTTAAGAGGGAGGGAATGGTATAGGAAAATGCTAACTTCAGAGTTTACTGGAAGATTTCTGGCCGATCATTGTATTGTTAATAACCCCTGACTAAGAACCCTGTGACATTAAAAAAACCCTTTATATTAACCAGCTTTTTAACATACTCTTCTTCTTCCAAGGAGGTAGTTTCCCACTACCTGCCTTTGCTTAGTAACTTGGGACTTCCTTGGTGGTAGAGATGCCAGACCCCAGGTAGGACCTGGAGATTCCCTGGAATGATAGCTCATCTCGGGGTAACCTGAGACTCCGCCCCATCCAAATCTCCAACCAGAGTTGGCAACCCTATTTCAAAACTAATGTGCCAGTTTCCCTCGGTAGCCTTTCTCCTTTTTTACGGAAATATGATCTGTAGTTGTATTGTGTAATTGATGGAGTACGGGGCTTGGTGTAGTGGTTATGAGTGGCGGCTTCTAATCTGGTGAGCCAGGTTCGATTCTCTGCCGCTCCACATGCAGTCATCTGCGGGGGGGGGTGACCTTGGGCTAGTCACAGTCCTAATAGAGCAGTTCTCCCAGGGCTCTCTCCACCCCACCTCCCTCACAGGGTGTCTGTTGTGGGGGGAGGAAAGGGAAGGTGAATGTAAGCCGCTTTGAGACTCCTTCGGGTAGAGAAAAGTGGCATATAAGAACCAACTCTTCTTCTTCAGTAATATAAGGGCTCTCTCAGCCTCCCCTCCCTCACAGGGTGTCTGTTGTGGGGAGAGGAAAGGGAAGGCGAATGTAAGCCGCTCTGAGACTCCTTCGGGTAGAGAAAAGCTGGGTACCAAAAACAACTCTTCTTCTTAATGGATGAGGTCTAAATTTAATTTGGTTTTAGCCCATGAACCTGACGAAGTGCCCTTTGGCCAGAAGTGTCATTCGGATGAGAAAATAGGATAACCCCTGGAGTACAGGTGGGGCACCGCTGTGATTAATAATATTACATTATGCCTGTTCATCTGCCAGATGACATTTGTAACAATTACCCTGGTTAAGATATAGTCCAAATCAAATGTTTGAGAACGTGTGCATCATTTTTGGATTGTTAGCCCTGAAGGTAAGGACAAAAAAAAAAGAGTATTGTCAGATCAGACCAGTGGTCCATCTATCCCAGTATTCTGTTTCACACAGTGGCCAATCAGGTACTTTAGGCTTGACAGTTCTGCCGGGAAATTCCTGGAGATTTGGGGATGATGTCTGGGGAGTGCCGAGTTCGGGAAAGAGAGGGAGCTCAGCAGAGTCTACCGAAGCTGCCATTTTCTCCGGCAGAAGTGAGCTCTGTAGTCTGGAGAAATTCCAGGAGGTTGGCTCCTAGGTTTTCCAGCTCCTTCTTGGCCATCAGCTGGGGACAGGGAGAAAGGGTTGCCGAATCAAGGTTGGGAAACCCCTGGAGAGGTCAAAAACAGCTGCTTTTGACATTAATCTCACTCTTTCACAGAAGGCTCTGCCTTTTATTCATCCTACGCAAGATGCCCTGCCTTTGATCATGGTTTTCTTAACCTGTTTATTGTTATGCTAGCTAGTTGTTAGATTCAAAAGGGCAGCCATGTCAGTCTGAAGTAGCGCCATAAAATCAGTAGCACCTTTAAGACCAACAAAGATTTATTCAAGTCGTGAGCTTTCGAGTGCAAGCACTCTTCCTCAGTTAGTTGTTAGAATGCTTTGAACTAGTGGGTAATTGGGAGGAGGGGGCACTATGAGTTATAAATTGCATTTTGTGCCATTTGCTTGGTTTTATGGTTGTTGTTGTTGTTATGTGCGAAGTTGTGTCCAACCCATCGCTACCCCATGGACAATGATTCTCCAGGCCTTCCTGTCGTCTACCATTCCCCAGAGTCCATTTAAGTTTGCACCGACTGCTTCAGTGACTCCATCCATCCACCTCATTCTCTGTCGTCCCCTTCTTCTTTTGCCCTCGATCGCTCCCAGCATTAGGCTCTTCTCCAGGGAGTCCTTCCTTCTCATGAGGTGGCCAAAGTATTTGAGTTTCATCTTCAGGATCTGGCCTTCTAAAGAGCAGTCAGGGCTGATCTCCTCTAGGACTGACCGGTTTGTTCGCCTTGCAGTCCAAGGGACTCCCAAGAGTCTTCTCCAGCACCACAGTTCAAAAGCCTCAATTCTTTGACGCTCGGCCTTCCTTATGGTCCAACTTTCGCAGCCATACATTGCAACTGGGAAGACCATAGCCTTGACTAAACGCACTTTTGTTGGCAGGGTGATGTCTCTGCTTTTTAGGATGCTGTCTAGATTTGCCATAGCTTTCCTCCCCAGGAGCAAGCGTCTTTTAATTTCTTTGCTGCAGTCCCCATCTGCAGTGATCTTGGAGCCCAGGAAAATAAAATCTGTCACTATCTCCATTTCTTCCCCTTCTATTTGCCAGGAATTGAGAGGGCCGGATGCCATGATCTTTGTTTTCTTGATGTTGAGTTTCAAGCCAACTTTTGCACTCTCCTCCTTCACCCGCATCAACAGGCTCTTTAGTTCCTCTTCACTTTCTGCCATTAGAGTGGTATCATCTGCATATCTGAGGTTGTTGATATTTCTCCCTGCAATCTTGATCCCAATTTGTGACTCCTCTAATCCCGCATTTCTCATGATGTGCTCTGCATACAAATTAAATAGGCAAGGCGACAGTATACAGCCTTGCCGAACTCCTTTCTCAATTTTGAACCAGTCAGTGATTCCAAGATGGCGACGGAGCAGTAGCAGCGTTTCTAGAGGCTCTCCTACGCATTTTCTTTTCTAATTAACTCCTGGAGCTTGTTTGAGTTGCTTGTATTATCGTTGGTGCCACCTGATTTACCCTGAGTCTTTACATCCGAGCTTGGAACTCTAAACACCTGGTAGGACTCATTTATACTTAAATTCTGCTGTGTTTCGAGAACAGAGTGCCGTCAACTAAGAGAGTCTTTACCTTGGAGCTCACCGGGGGAGTTTACTATACTGAAGATAAGAAGCCAATTATCTATAGTTAGCAACTCTTGTTTCTTTTTTTTCCTGTCTGGAATTCTTCCTTGTCTGCTGTATTCAGTTTGTTTTGATTCAACACGCCTTAACACTAATAAGCTCAGTGGACGGGACTGCAGCGAGCTTTTATGTCTCTCTTCTCCCCTGAACATCATTTGTTTATTTGAATATCCTGTCCGCCTGACTGTTCCTTTCATTGCCTATTTGTGACAATAACAGCCTCTCACTTGTGAGCTTTAAGCACTTGTGAGCTTTAGGACTTTTGCAATGGGAGGTGGCAAAAGGGTGAGTAAGAGGGTGCGTGAAGGTGATGGCGATATTACCCCACCCCCTGCCAGCAAGCAGACAAAGATAGATGATTTTATTATGGCAAGTGGTATCTCAAAATATGCTGCCTCAACCTCAAACCGATTTGCTCCACTGGAAAATTGTATAATCAAGACTCAGTGTGAAGAAGAAAGAAAAGAGGGAGATGACTCAACTGCTTGGCTGTTAGAAGGCCAGGCTGAAGCCAATTGCAGAACCTCCGATAACATCCTAAGTGAACTCTCACATCTGACTGCCAAAACTGTGAACGCCTTATTTGAAAGAATAAAGCTTATTGAGGATAAGATTGACAATATGACACAATTGTTTGCACAACACTTCGGCCCCAACCTAGGCTTCAGTGGGAAAGAGGTATGTAATCAACCTCCCAAAATACTTAATTTTGACAAGAAGCCATTTGTTACAAATAATGGAGAGTCTAAAAAGGCTAGCACACATCTGCAGTCTTCGGAGGAGAGTTTAAATTACCAACTTAAGCTTCTGCCATGCAAAGTTTGTCTGGTTGTTTGCAAGTATGGAGACCATCTCATTCCTTGGAAGACAAAACAACTGGTGATACGTCATCTAAGTAATATCCTCGGTGTGAATACTTCTTCACTTGACTTAGTTCAAGTACAGCCTCTCTACAATCTGAATCAAACGCAAAGAATCTTACTGGAATTTCATAGCCCCAGGTTTCCTTCCCTACTACTCCGTAAGAAGTTATTTCTTCGCTCAAAAGGTATTTTCCCAGTTCGCATTTTTGAAAACACTATTCTAAAACCTTTATTGCCGAAGCAGCATACTAATCCCCTGATGAAATTGGGTAGTCACTCTGAAGAACCATCAACGGATGCTCGCCAGCAAGATTTGATACAGTGGACTGATCTACCCACTCAACCATGCTTGGATCCAACTCATTTTGAACCTGAAAACACAATAGAAGAAGACCTATTGAACTCCTACTCTGATCTTCCACCTACAGAGCAAAAAGAGATCACTACCAGATTGGAACATCTAAGGCTTAAGCTTTTGAGTACTTCAAAAGGCATGCACTCACAAAGCACAGAATCTCCTCATCAAAACAATGTACCGCCAGCAAGTACATCTGGGTCATCTCAGCCGCTGATCCCAACCTCAATTTTAACAAGTAGAGGGAAGCAAAACGAACCCACTACCAGCACCAATCGGGAGATCTTAGAGGGCACTCTGCCCAATGAAAAATCCAAAAAACCGAGAGAGGAAAGCACTACACTTGCACCATCATGTAATAATGGCTGTGTAGTCCTGGATCCGGAGGGAGATCTGAATAAGATCACAAATGAGCCCTGACAATTAAAGTGTTTGTCCTGGAATATTGGGGGGTGGAAGAACAAGCTCCACGACACTGATTTTTTAAAGTTTTTGCAAATTCATGACATTATTCTCCTGCAGGAAACATGGATCCAGGAACAGGATTTCCTTTCTATTCAGGGCTACAAGGCCTTCTCAGTCCCAGCAACCAAGATACATACAAAGGGACGGGGGCGTGGAGGCCTGGTTACCTTTGTTTCAGTTGATTTAACGGTTGATGTTTTAATCTTAGAAAATAGTCAGTACAATAACTTCCAGGTCCTATTAGTTAAGGGACTTTTCCCCAGAAGATTAATATGTATTAATGTATACATTCCACCTAATAGTAGTAAGAGCCAAGGAGACGATCTCTGGGACTCCCTGGCTGATACCATAGAATCCTTGCTCCTTCAATATCCAAATTCCTATATTATAATGGGTGGTGATTTCAATGCAAGAATAGGCTCTGGGGCAGTTGATGTAGGAGGTAATAAGAGTACTCAAATAGCCACCCATGCCTATCTCTCGGATCGTTCCTCAAAGGACAGGATTGTCAACAAATTTGGCCTCAAACTTTTAAAACTGCTCTCTTTGGCCAATCTACACATTTTGCATGGTACCAGCTTGGATATATCAGGAGGTGCTTATACTTACCTGTCAACTTATCGAGCTAGCACGATTGATTACATCACAGTCTCATCTGATTTACTTAACCTAGTAGCCAAGTTTGAGGTTGTTGATAGCTTGTTAAGTGACCACTGCCCACTGAGACTAACACTTAAAACTACTGGCAGTAAAATCTTGAAACCAGTTTCTGAATTAGCAGGTTTACCATGTTCTAGGAGACTCAAATGGTCTGATCAGCTTCAATCCAAATTCTCCCAATTTTTTGCAAACCCAGAAACAGAATCTTTGAGGCATGCTATCCTTCAGTCAGATAATGATGCTATCCAAATCTGGGAAGCTATTACTACTCTCCTAAAGCCGTTTCTTGTTAATAACAGACCAATCAAACTTTCACCATATTCAAATAATGGCTGGTTTGACCAAGAGTGTAAAACTCTCAAAAAATATATAACCCACACCATGAGGAAAGCAAGGAGAAATACTAATGAGTTCTGGATGCCCCAACTTTTGTATTTAAGATCACAATACAAAAAATTAATTAAACAAAAAAAGCTCGAACATGCCAAATCCTTATGGAAAGAATTAGATCGGGCGGTTTCTGAGAAAAATGACTCACGTTTTTGGGCACTAGTCTCCAATAGTTTAAACACCTGGTCCCATCATCTGGAGGCTCAAATACCAGCTAAAGATTGGGCCCTGCATTTTAGCAAGGTCTTTGGAGCCCATTTGGCTTCACCCCCAACAGCCATGTCACATTTACAACATATCCCTCCTGATCTAACAGATCTCCCAGTTTGGCCCACAGTTTCAGAGGCTGAAATCAAAGGCCTGATCTCCTCACTGACATCTGGTAAGTCCCCAGGGGAAGATCTGATCCCTACAGATCTTTATAAAGCCTTTCCATCATGGTGGTCTCCTATATTAGCAAAAACCTTCTCGCAAATTAACAATACAGGCCAAATCCCCCCTGGATGGAAACTTAGCATTGTTGTGCCCATTTACAAAAAAGGGGACAAATCAGCTCCAAATAACTATAGGCCTATTAGTTTGTTAGACATAGCAGCAAAACTGTACAGTAAGTACTTACTGATTAAGCTGGAGGAATGGGCAGACGAAAATCATATTTTATACCCACATCAAGCTGGATTCAGAAAGGGCTTTAGTACTATTGACCAATGTCAGATACTTCAGCAACTGGTCTATTCAGGGATAAATGGCCCCAAGAAAGTGTTGTACGTTGCATTCGTTGACTTGGCCGCAGCTTTTGATTCTATAGACAGGCAGCGCCTATGGCAAAAATTAGCAGACTTGAACATTGATAGGCGGCTCCTATTTCTGCTGCGGGAGTTGCACTTTGACACTTATGCTCAAATTAGAGTGGGAATTTCTGGCTCCCTAACCAACAAAATTCCAACATGCAAGGGCGTCAAGCAGGGATGTGTGTTGGCTCCCCTGCTGTTTAATTTATTCATTAACAACATTGTAGAAAGACTCTCTGGCCCACAATTTGTTTCTCCCATACTAGGAGGTCAAAAAATATCTATTTTACTCTATGCAGATGACATGGCCCTAATTTCCCTCACAAAAATTGGGATGCAAAGACTACTACAACAACTTGGTGCTTATTGTAAAGAAGAAGGTCTTAAAATAAACTACGATAAGACAAAAGTAATGGTCTTTAGAAAAAGGGCCAAAAAGTTCTCTTGGAGCATATCTGGAAATTCTGTTAGCCAGTGCAACTCATTTAAATATCTGGGTATCACATTTAGTGAGAGGTTGAATTGGAAACTTCATCTGGACACCATTAGAGCCTCTGCAACACGCCTAGTGGGCACTATTCTGAAGTTTTATTATACAACAGGAGGCTTCCTCATCGATCCAGCCCTCAAATTATACAAGTGCAAGGTTATCCCCCATCTTTTGTATGGAGTAGAGGTCTGGGGATGGAAGGAAAACTTCATACCTAGGCTAGAATCTGTTCAAAATATATTCTTAAGGCGAATTCTAGCCCTACCTAGGGGAACTCCGGCTGTTTTGATGAGGGCAGAAACAGGTCTGCCTTCTCTTAGTGCCCGAGTACATTTGGCAATTTTAAAACAGTGGAAAAACCTCAGGTTAGCCAACATAAACAAATTTAGTCATCAGTCCTTTAATATAATGTTATCTAAGGATCCAGCACGGCATTGCCTTATTAATAGCCTTATTGCACGCTACTCCATCCCCGATGACCTCCTAAATCCTTCAGCTAATAACTCTCACCTTAGAGACTGGATCTTCAAAAGTGATGCCCAGTTAGACAGAATGCAAATTTTGGAAATTAAGACAGCAACATGGTTTAAGCGGTTTAAATATGACCATCGTAGATCCTCTTATCTAATGAAAATCAGTAACCATAATCTCAGAGTAGCTTTTACATCACTTCGATTCGAAACGATGCCTACAGAGGTACTGGCGGGTCGATTTAGCTGTACGCCAAAAAACCAGCGTTTCTGTATTTGTGGTGCACAAGCTCTGGAGGATTTACCCCACTACATCTTTGACTGCTTACTTTATGCCCAACCCAGAGCCAAATTCCTCAATGAGACCTTACGGGGTTCTAACCTTCACTCCGTTGCTGAAAAGATAATCTATCTTTTATCTGACCAGGTTGATGATGTAACATATAAAACCGCCCTATTTGCCTTGGCTGCAAGGAAAATAAGGGCCAATGTTACAACCACTAAGGCAGCCTCTTAACACTCTTGCACTTTGTATGCTGTTTCAGTTTTTTGGTCTTAAATTTTATATTTTTATACAGTTCCTTTTATTCTATTTTACTGTTTGTAAATTTGTATTTTATATTTTGTAAAGGCCTATGGCTATATACAAATAAATGTATCTTATCTTATGTTCAGTTCTCACTGTTGCTTCTTGACCTGCATATAAATTTCTCAAGAGACAAATAAGATGCTCTGGTATTCCCATCTCTTTAAGAACTTGCCACAATTTGTTGTGTTCCACACAATCAAAGGCTTTAGCATAGTCAATGAAGCAGAAGCAGATCCCCCTTCAAGGATCGCTGCCTTGTTGTGGCAAGGGGGCTTGCGTAGTTCAGTGAAGCTATGAGCTATACCGTGCAGGGCCACCCAAGATGGACAGGTCATAGCTGAGAGCTCTGACAAAAGGTGATCCACTGGAGAAGGAAATGGCAAACCACTCCAGTATCTTTGCCATGAAAACTCTATGGACAGTTCCAATAGGCATAACGGTTTTATGGTTATGGATACCCTATTGTAAGCCGCCATGGGCTAGCTGGTCTAGGAGCAGTGGCATAGAAATCAAATAAATAAATAATACATTCCCATGAGCGCCTGCCGGTGCTGGCAGGAGCTCATGGGAACTGTAGTCCAGGGACATCTGGAGAGCTACAGTTTGGCCACCCCTGTTCTAGATGGTCCTCCAAGTGTGACTGCACCAGAGAATCCTCCAGATAGCTGCAGAATATTTCTAGCCCTGCAGATTCAGCAAACAATAAAAAGGGCTAAGAAGACAGTCGGGCAGCATGCAGAGCTAGGCAGGCTAATGGAGAGGATTGCTTTAATGTGGCCGTGCTTCGAGTAATCCGTTCAAATGACAGGGTTCCCTCAAACAGCCCATTGTGGCCGGCTTGTTCTATACCATTAACACCGCTTTAATACGAGAGATGTTATTAGGCGGATTTAGTGTAACGAAAGGTATCATTACGAATTCAACTTCGGAAATGTCGTCGAGGTTTTAAAGGTTTATACCAGGGTTATACCAAGAGCCTCTTGTGGCGCAGAGTGGTAAGGCAGCCGTCTGAAAGCTTTGCCCATGAGGCTGGGAGTTCAATCCCAGCAGCCGGCTCAAGGTTGACTCAGCCTTCCATCCTTCCGAGGTCGGTAAAATGAGTACCCAGCTTGCTGGGGGGTAAACTGAGAGCCAGTTTGGTGTAGTGGTTAGGAGTGCGGACTTCTAATCTGGCGAGCCGGGTTCAATTCTGCACTCCCCCACATGCAGCCAGCTGGGTGACCTTGGGCTCGCCACGGCACTGATAAAACTGTTCTGACCGGGCAGTGATATCAGGGCTCTCTCAGCCTCACCCACCCCACAGGGTGTCTGTTGTGGGGAGAGGAATGGGAAGGCGACTGTAAGCCGCTTTGAGCCTCCTTCGGGTAGGGAAAAGCGGCATATAAGAACCAACTCTTCTTCTTCTTCTTCTAAACGGTAATGACTGGGGAAGGCACTGGCAAACCACCCTGTATTGAGTCTGCCATGAAAACGCTGGAGGGCGTCACCCCAAGGGTCAGACATGACTCGGTGCTTGCACAGGGGATACCTTTACCTTTACCTTTACCAGGGTTTCTCAACCAGGGTTTCATGAAATGCTAGGGTTTCTTTTTATGGTCGTTATTATTATTATAGAAGATTTTATTTTTATCTTCTAGGAAAAGCAATACAGAGAAAAGATGACCAAGATGACGGAAAGCTCATCCTAACAGACCCAGCTGTCTTGACATTCTTCTGGTGGTCTTCTATTAATTAGATTGCTTAACTTTGGCAAGTGCAAGTTCTCTGATTTCCCCAGTCCATAAATCCATATTAGGCGGTTCTCGTTGCTTCCACCTTGATGAAATTTGAAGTCTGGACGCAGGGGTAACGTGGAAGAAAAATAATCATCTACGTTGTTTCGGCAAACCTGGGGAAATACACTTCATAAGGTATTTTCCGGGTCTAAAGGGAACGTAAAATTAAAAATGGTCTGCAGTTTGTTATGCACTTTCATCCAAAACTTTTTAGTAAACTTCCTAGACTTCCAAGGGACAAGGTTGTAAAGATCTTGGCTTCCCCCTCCTGACCAAGTAAGATATGGCTACCCCCTATTAACCCCTCCCCATCCCCCCGAGGTGTCTTTACGTTCTCTGTGAGTGGGGATGGGGTTGGGTTTTTAGTCCACTGCCAATTTTTCTGGGTTTTATTGTTGAGTTTTTGTTCTTTTAGCGGGATTTTATTGTGGTGCCGTGAGTCAGTTAGAGGAGTGGCGGGGCATAAATTAAATGACAAAT
Organism: Paroedura picta; assembly: GCF_049243985.1. NCBI lineage: Eukaryota > Metazoa > Chordata > Lepidosauria > Squamata > Gekkonidae > Paroedura > Paroedura picta. The sequence continues at coordinate 118,322,477 of NC_135373.1, read as the reverse complement.
AAATCATAGAATCATAGAATCATAGGGTTGGAAGGGGCCATACAGGCCATCTAGTTCAACCTCCTACTCAACGCAGGATCAGCCCTAAGCATCCTAAAGCAAATAAATAAATACATAAATACCATCCTAAATAAATACATAACCACCACGCTTGGAAAAAGACCCAACAGTGTCATGACATCTCCAACCCCGGGGTTTCTTGCTGGCTCTGGAAAGGTTTTTTAAAAGGGTGGGAGTGAATTCATTTTTAATATATTTTTAAAATTGGTTAAATCAGGCAATGTAGCCACTTCCCCTCTCCCCAAAGAGCAAATAATTGGGCCTGGGGGGGTTGGAAAGGGTTGGGGCCTCGGGTGGACATGCCCACAGCTCTGCTTCCCAACCATATTCTGCACGATTGCGACACTTCTGGGGTTTCCGGAAGGTATTCAGGGGTTTCTCAATGGTAAAAAAGTTGGAAAAGGTTGGTTTATACTCACACGTATATACATACACAGACAGACACAGGTACATACAATTCCGGTTACTTAATGAGTAAAAGGATATACGTAAAGCCGTATAATTTCGTTGCTGTGGGTACTCCAGGGATTCTAACATGGAATAGGCACTACTGCTACAGAATAGCTGTCACGGGGTGCATGGCTGCCCCAAACTCGAGGAAAGAGGTGTGTCTAAATCATGCATAATGGCGGGTAGGCAGTCCTGAATTAGACTCCGCCTTGACTGATGAAATCGCTGTAGCTGGAAATTCACAAAACACACGGTAAGTCGGGTGGCAATTTGGAACCGTGCCCGGACAGACAAATTGTAATGCAGAAACGGACGGAAAAGCCGGCCCTTTGAAAATGCAACTCCGAACGATGTTGCTAGTGCAGAAACAGTCCCAGTCCTGATAGTGCTGTTCTCTCAGAGCACTCCTGTCTGAGCTCTCTCAGCCCCACCTCCCTCACAGGGTGTCTGTTGTGGGGAGAGGAAGGGAAGGCAATGGTAACGCTACTCTGAGACTTCTTTGGGTAGCGAGAAGCAGGATATAAACACCAACTCTTCTTCTTCTTCTTGCAAAGATTCAGAAATTCCAAGATGAAGCGTGAGTCACTCAGAACGTGTTACCTTTTTGCTGGAATTTTCTTGCGGGCTTGGGGATTTGGCTGCATTGTGGCTTCCAGAATGGATTTGTCCGTGCGCTCGATAAAGCTGGTCTGGCGCTGTGAAGATAATATGATTGTTGTTTATCCTGCGTGTACCACAGGCAGATAATCTGCTTCGTTTGATATTTACCAGTGCTCCATCCAGTCTCAAAGAAAAGCCAGACAATTTGATGCTGAGCGAAGGGACAAAATGCTTAAACCTCGTCCCCTTGAAATTGAATTGGGATCGCAAACTCAATTGGTGGCATATGCCAGCTGTAGAGATTTTGTTCCCCCCCTGTTTTGAACTCAGTCTGGTGAGTAAACGGAATTTAATTTGTTCACATGGTGCAAAGAGGCTTCCAAATTGCTTCAGTCTTTGGGGAAATCAATTGGGACCATGTTCCCCCTGCACATATGTAACTTCTATTTAACACGGCCGTTATGGTGTCGTGGTTAAGAGTGGCAGCCTCTGATCTGGAGAACCAGCTTCGATTCCCCGCTCCTCCACATGCAGCCAGCTGGGTGACCTTGGGCTAGTCACAGTTCTCTTAGAGCTGTTCTTGCAAAGCAGTTCTCATAGAGCTCTCTCAGTCCTACCTACCTCACGTGTCTGATGCTGGGAGAGGAAGGGGGAAAACATTTGTAAGCCACTTTTGAGACTCCTGCAAAACAGGGTATAAAAATCAGCTCTTCTCCCTCAATTCAAACTATCATAGAAATCATTGTTTTCAATTAAAGAACTGCTCTTTGACAGTTATCCTATCTTGTGAATTGGCTTGCCCAACTCCAGGTGGCATCTGGAGGCCCTGGAAGCATTTTCCGAATGAGTGGGAGTTAATTAATTTTTAATATATATATTTTTAGATTTGTTAAGCATTTATCGGGTGATATGACCACATACGGTCATATCGACCCACCCCCTCCCAAAATGGCCAATGATGGCCCTGGAGGGGGTAGGAAGGGGAGGAGCCCCAGGTGGGCGTGTCCACAGCTCTGCTTCCCAACCATATTCTGCACGATGGCACCACTTCTGGGGTTTCTCAAAGCCTGAAGAATATTTCAGGGCTTTCTCAGCGGTAAAGAAGTTGAGAAAAGCTGCCTTAATCATTTATTATTTCATGAGCTTCGGTGGAGTAGAGGCTGTTCCCAGGAACAGCTGTGTGAAGAGTGTCCTCAGCCGGCAATGGTGCTGAAAGGAGAAAATACGAACACCGGGGTCGAAGGGCAGCGAAAAAGACGAGGATGTCATTCTGCCCAGCTCAAATGAATCCCAGAGAGAGGATTTGCCTCCCACAGGCAGTGAAAGGCTGAGAACAGTCAATGCTGATAACAGGGAAGCCAGCCATGTGACGCAGAGATTTCCCTTGGACGCCACCCATTACCCAGATTGCTTTGCTGGGTACATCTTATCGAGCGAGCGTTATCTCCTCTGGTTTCTGAATGCCAGAGGAGTCAAGTCAAGCATGCCAGCAGCCCTCCAAAAGTGAATGATCTCATTGTTCCTCTCCGCGTAAATCTGCCGGGATTCCCATGTCTTGTCGTACAGTTTATGTCGGGGCAAAAATAGTAATGAGCTCCATAGATTCTCACACTCCCCCCCCCCTTCAATAACCGTCTGGGACTAATGTTTGTCAAGGATCCAGTCTGCACAAGCAGGCAGAACCGGCCATGCAGCACCATATTCCGACTGTGGGATCAGGTGTCGGACTGTTTCCCGCCGTCATACAGAACAAGCAAAGGAGTAGGAGAGTTGAAAGTTTGTTCTAGGCCATGAGCTTTGCACATGTCAAGCATCCTGGGGGTTCTTGATATATTGACTATGCTGTATGTTGACTCGTTCCATGTATCCCCTATGATGTTATCTGTGAACCGCCCTGAGCCATATGGAAGGGCGGTATAGAAATCAATAAAAATAAGAATAAGAATAAGAATAAGAATAAGAATAAGAATAAGAATAAGAATAAGAATAAGAATAAGAATAAGAATAAAAATAAAAATAAAAATAAAAATAAAAATAAAAATAAAAATAAAAACAAATGACCCTAGAAGGGTTTCCTGAATGGGCTGGACTTGATTTTTTATATATATTTAAAATTGGTTCAACATTTGTCAGGTGATTGGACCATGTACGGTGACGTCGACCCACCCACCCCTCCCCAAATGGCCAGTGATGGGCCTTGAGGGGGTGGGGAGGGGAGGGGCCCCAGGTGGGTATGTCCATAGCTCTGCTTTCCCACTGTGTTCTGCACGATTGCACCACTTCTGGGGTTTCTTGAAGCCGGAAGAATATGTCTGGGATTTCTCAGTGGTGAAAAAGCAGAGAAAGGCTGTTCCAGACAGTCAGTTTTCCATGACATGGTGCCGTTTAACATAGGGGTGGGAAGATGAGGGGCCCCGGGTGGGCGTGGCCACAGCTCTGCTTCCCAACCAAATTCTGCACGATTGCACCACTTCTGGGGGGTTTCAAAGCCTGAAGAATGTTTCAGGGATCTTGCAACAGTAAAAAAGCTGAGGAAAAAAATGCATAAGTGCATCGTATTTTAACATAGTGAATGACTTGTACAGAGATATATTTGTGAATTTTAACAACAGAGGAAGAAACCAGCCAAAACTGAGGCATGGCATAACCTCATGTCCTGCCTTCCCGGTGTATATTTCAATGGGGTACCCGAGGAAAGGTTCTAAATCCTACAACCAGAGGATAAATACGTGGATTCCAAAAAAACCGTCATGTAATGGTACTTCAGATTTGTTTTCTGCCGATTCCATGACTCAAGATCCCCTCTCTTGACAGACTGTATCATCGTGCAGTGAAGGAAGTTTACTTTTGCAAGCTGCTCCGTACGATAGAGCCGTTCTCCCTAGCTCATAAATCCATGGCCTTCTGGGGGAAGGCTTGTGCGAAATTCTCAAACAAAGCCATTGTTTCGATGGAGCTGCTGCTGGAAAATGTCTGATGTTTATCACCCAGAGTTCTTGTTTATTTAAATGAGGGTGCTGGGAGAGCGTTGGCAGAACTCTGAACAGATCTTTCCTATGCTCGGTACCAGTTCCCAAATCTCTATCTCTCTTCCCCCACATCCCTTCTGATCAGGATTTAGCATGTGACAGATTCATAGCGCTCGCATGGGAGTTTGTGAGTGCCCTTGGCAACAGGTCCCTGACCTGAAACAGCCCCAATGAGCTGCTGTTGACCTCTTTGGTACTGATGTGGGCATATACTGATAGGGGTTATATATCAACTTCCTCAGGAGTGCCGATGGATCAAGAAAATGCCTGCGGCAAGAAGTTTAAGCCGTTCCCTTAACATGAGTCATGAGCTAAATCATGCCCTTATGGCCTGAGAAGAACAAGAAGAAGAAGAAGAAGAAGAAGAAGAAGAAGAAGAAGAAGAAGAAGAAGAAGAAGAAGAAGAAGAAGAAGATGGTTGGTATAGTAGTTAAGACCAGTGGCTTCTAATCTGATGAGCAGGGTTTGATTCCCTACTCCTCCACATGCAGCCAAGCTAGGTGACCCTGGGCTAGTCTCAACCAACTCTTCTTCTTCTTCTTCTTCTTCTTCTTCTTCTTCTTCTTCTTCTTCTTCTTCTTCTTCTTCTTCTTCTTCTTTCTTCTTCTTCTTCTTCTTCTTCTTATACCCCGCTTTTCACTACCCGAAGGAGTCTCAAAGCGGCTTACAGTCTCCTTCCCTTCCTCTCCTTACAACAGATACCCTGTGAGGTAGGGGAGGCTGCGAGAGCTCTGAGAGAACTGTGACTAACCCAGAGTCACCCAGTTGGCAGCAAGTGAATCAAACTCAATTCTCCAGATTAGAGGCTGCTGCTCTTAACCACTAGACAAAGCGGATTCTCGAGAAGCATTGGTTCTCGAGAAACACAGGCATCTTCTGCCTAACTTGGGGATCTACCCAGATGAAGTGCCAACAAAGTTGGAGAACTTTTAAGGCCACTGCTGCAGGGATTCCAGATTTGCCCTCCCTTGCAGCAGTATGCAGTGCCTGAATTGCTTGGCGACATTGAGCTGAAGTTATGCTAGAAAGTGGGTAGCTGCAGTGGCAACAACAGGGCATGGAGGCCGAGGCCTTTTCCCTGATGTTGCCTCCTGGCTCTGGGATTCAGAGGTTTAGTGCCTCTAACCATGGAGGTTCCCCTCAATCACCATAGCTAGTAGCCTGTGATAGACTTCTCCTCCATGAATCTACAGGATCTACTACCGCTGTGAAAGCTGTTTACTCCTGTCCTCTGGCAGCACATTCCACATTTTAATCCCTCTCTGTGTATTTCTATTTATTTATTTCTTGTTTTTTACCCGCCACTCCCAAATGGCTCATGGTGGGTTACAAAGTCTGTATAAACCCCCCAATAAAACTTCCCTTAAAACCCCAGACATGAAATACAATTAAAAAAATGAAATAAGTGAAATAAGATACGGCGGGGGGGGGGGGAACCAAATTCCGTATTAACTCAATCCCATTCCCCCCCCCCCCGAATCAATCTCATAGAGGGAGGAGGGAAGAGGGGGCAGATGAAACCCATGGCTGCCACACACATACCAGTTTGGTGTAGTGGTTAGGAGTGCGGACTTCTAATCTGGCAAGCCGGGTTTGAATCTGTGCTCCCCCACATGCAGCCAGCTGGGTGACCTTGGGATAGTCACAGCGCTGATAAAGCTGTTCTGACCGACCAGTGATATCAGGGCTCTCTCAACCGCATCTATCCCACAGGGTGTCTGTTGTGGGGAGAGGAAAGGGAAGGTGACTGGAAGCCACTTTGAGTCTCCTTCAGGTAGAGAAAAGTGACATATAAGAACCAACTCTTCTTCTGCTTCAGTAATCTCAGGGCTTTCTCAGCCTCACCTCCCTCACAGGGTGTCTTTTGTGGGGAGAGGAAAGGGAAGGTGACTCTAAGCCCCTTTGAGCCTCCTTCGGGTAGAGAAAAGCGGCATATAAGAACCAACTCTTCTTCTTCAGTAATCTCAGGGCTCTCTCAGCCTCCCCTCCCTCACAGGGTGTCTGTTGTGGGGAGAGGAATGGGAAGGTGACTGTAAGCCCCTTTGAGACTCCTTTGGGTAGGGAAAAGCGGCATATAAGAACCAACTCTTCTTCTTCTACACATAGCTCTATGCTGAAAGGGGGGTCATACAGATCTTCCTTAGCACGCCGGCCTCAACCATAGACCTGGTGGAAGAGCTCTGTTTTGCAGGCCCTGCAGACCGCCAGAAGCTCCCGCAGTGTAAAGTCCGACCTGAACCTATTGCCCATCACTCTCATCAGATGCCCTCAAGTTCTAGTATTTGGGGAAAGGGAGGGGGGGGGGAAAGTCTCGAAGAAGAAGAAGAAGAAGAAGAGTTGGTTCTTATATGCCGCTTTTCTCTACCCGAAGGAGGCTCAAAGCGGCTTACAGTCGCCTTCTCTTTCCTCTCTCCACAACAGACACCCTGTGAGGTGGGTGAGGCTGAGAGAGCCCTGATATCACTGCTTAGTCAGAACAGTTTTATCAGTGCTGTGACTAGCCCAAGGTCACCCAGCTGGCTGCATGTGGGGGAGTGCAGAATTGAACCCAGCATGCCAGATTAGAAGTCCGCACTCCTAACCACTACACCAAACTGGCTCTCTTTGTCAACTGTTTCCACCCCATGCCTAATTTTATAACCCGCTATCATTTCCACGCTCCTTGAGTTCAGCGGGGTGTGATGCTGTTTAAGACACACTGAAATATTCCTGGTGCTGGCAGCTTGACATCGTAGTCTGAAGCAACGGCAGCAATAAATTTCTTCTCAGGAGGAGACGTCCTTTCTGCAAGAGCACGGGGGGGGGGGATTGGTCTGTGGGATGTTGTTGTTTTCTCCAAGGACGGAGCGTAAATTCCTTCACGGCCTATGCAGGGCCCTGTTTGTTTGTGGGCTGTTTACGGTCTATGATGGATGGCGTCCCCTCTTGTATTGTGTAAATAATAGGAGGAAGTTCCCGGTCGTTCTCCACAATAGCAGTTCCTGAACGCCCGGGGCAAACCAGTTCTGAAATTTCAGCTGGGAACCAGGGCTGCATTAATTTTCCCTGGCAGACTGCATTGTTTATTTACAATGAGCACGCTCACAAATACTGCCAGAAGGGCACCTAGATTTTCAGGAATGACGCGAACAGAGCGAGCCTCGGCATCTTCCCCTCGTTCAGAATGGCCGTCCCAAACCAGCAAATCAGAAGGTGGCTGGGAATGTGCGGTTCATTTGTGTTCTCGCTGGAGTCCACAATACTGGGGAAATGGTGATCCTCTTCATTCAGATCTTGACTCAGATTATGGCAAATATGTTGCCATGTGGGTTGCCATTCTCCAGGTGAGGGGTGGCGGTCTCCCAGAATTCCAAAAGATCTCCAGACGACAGAGATCAGTTCTTCTGGAAAAATGGGTCATTTCCCCCTAAAGAGAATTGATGATTTAGAATCATAGAATCATAGAGTTGGAAGGGGCCATACAGGCCATCTAGTCCAACCCCCTGCAGGATCAGCCCTAAGCATTTGGCATGATCCCCTGTTAAGATGCCTCATGCTACCCTTCCCAGGCTCCACACACACACAAGCCAAATCTCCAGGGATCTCCAAACCCAGACCTGGCAACCCTATAATGTGTACATTTGTTTTGAAAGTAGCACATTTCAGTCTGTCCAGGCAAAATTATTCACCTCACAGAATGCTCACCCTGGTTTGGGCACATTTTTGAACGCTGCTGGTCCTTCTCACTGTTATTTCCCTCCATCCCATCCCTCGTAATTCTGGCCTGGTTCCCTCACCGAAATGACCCAGCTTTGGAAACCGAGATAACCTTGGGGCAAAGGTCACTTTCTGGTGACATCTATGGAACAAAATGGCGGTGGTGACAAACTAGGTCCCAGAAGGGAAAAGTTATGGGTGTAGCTCAGAGAATAACCACACCGAAAACTGTAAAGGGGTTGTGGGCACTTTGACATTGTTTTTTTTTTAAATAATTTAAAAAAACGAGAATGAAATGAAAGTTTCTTCAGCACTGCCCCTCGATATATTATTATTAATTAATTAATATAAGTAGACCCCTACTCTGTTTTTAGGGGCATACTAATCTTAACATTACTATGTGCAATTCCTCTATAGAGGAATTACACATAGTGATGTTAATATTAGTAAACTCCTACAGATTTGGAGATTATGCGACCAGCTTGGTCTTGAACTATATACCCAAGACATCATAAGAGACTTAGGTTATTTCCAACAATTATAAAAACACCGTTAGAGAAGACTGAGTCGTTACAATATCGAGAATATTACTGATTAAGATAGCGGAAACAGACTATAGCTGGGAATCCATTTTGAAATTGTTTTGAACACTGAGATATTGTTTTGAACATTATATCATTTTGCCATCGCCAGCTTGAGACTTTTTTCTTCTACTTTATCACGGCTGACGGGTCTTCACCTGTTGTATTAGGTCCCCTGGTCCAGGCGGGGGCTCCCCACATTCCAGACATACCTCCCCCTCTCCCGACACCTCCCAAACCTCTCCCACCATGACACCATGGCCTGATGACATCACCTGGAAGTGATATAGACATGTCAGGGGGTATTGGGTGGGTGGGTGACGCTCTGATTTTGGGGCAAAACTCTATAGTTAGGAGCTAATTCTACCATAGAGTTTAGACCAAAAGCCAAAACATCCCTCCCCACAATGTACAAAACATCCCTCCCCTAATGCAGTGGTCCCCAACCTTTTTTTGGTTGGGGACCGGCAGGGCGATGGCCACGCCCGCGCAGCGCGCCCGCACGGCCAAAATCGCGCATGCGCGGCACTTTTGCTCATGCGCGCCTGCACAAAAGTGCAGCGCATATGCGATTTCGGCCGCGCAGCGTGCATGTGCGCGTGCGCGGCCCTGCTTCCCTCTCCCCCCCTCCCGCAGTAAGAAGCTTCCCGAGCCGCAAGCTTGCGGCCTGGGAAGTTTCTTACTGCGGGGGGGGGGGCGGGGAGAGGGAGCCGCGGCCCGGCGCCATGGCCTTCACGGCCCGGCACCGGCCCGCGGACCGCAGGTTGGGGACCACTGCCCTAATGTACCAATATCACTTTTGGATGATGTCAGCGTGTTGTGTCCCTTAAAGTCCTACTGTATTCTTCAACATGGTCAGAGGTCGCCGGCCAATTACAGAGGCACGGGGAAAGAAGCGTGTTGTTTCATTCCTCTTCACACCCGGATAGTGTCCCTGATACCCCACCAGCGGTGCCAACGGACTTGGCGACCCCACCTCAAAGCATACTTTTGCTGTGAAGCTTTTTGTGTAACACCTTAGTTCTCGTCTTTATGTACCATGAAAGCTATCTGTCAGACCATATCTCTTCCCTCCTCCCCCCAGGAATCTCCCTGTGGGATTTTAGATAGAAATGGCAGCAGCTGATGTAGTCCAAGTTGGGAAATTGCTGGATATTTGGGGGGAGGATCCAGGGATTGGGGTGGAAAAGGTCTAACACTACAGAGCCCTGTCTCCAGAGCAGCCATTTTCTGCCGGTGAACTGATCTCTGTAAGTCTGGAAATCAGTTGTAAATCCGGGAGATCTCCAGGACCCACCTGGAGGTTGGTAACCCTCTAATACAAATTAGATACATATTAGTTTTATTATTAACACTTAACTATCAAGTAACTTTTCCCTCCTAGAATCTTATGGCACTGGTCAGACCACACCTGGAGTACTGTGTGCAGTTCTGGAGGCCTCACTTCAAGAAGGACGTAGATAAAATTGAAAGGGTACAGAGGAGAGCGACGAAGATGATCTGGGGCCAAGGGACCAAGCCCTATGAAGAATGGTTGAGGGACTTGGGGATGTTCAGCCTGGAGAAAAGGAGGTTGGGAGGGGACATGATAGCCCTCTTTAAGTATTTGAAAGGTTGTCACTTGGAGGAGGGCAGGATGCTGTTTCCGTTGGCTGCAGAGGAGAGGACAGGCAGTAATGAGTTTAAACTACAAGTACAACGATATAGGCTAGATATCAGGAAAAAAATTCACAGTCAGAGTAGTTCAGCAGTGGAATAGGCTGCCTAAGGAGGTGGTGAGCTCCCCCTCACTGGCAGTCTTCAAGCAAAGGCTGGATACACACTTTTTTTGGATGCTTTAGGATGCTTTGGGCTGATCCTGCGTTGAGCAGGGGGTTGGACTAGATGGCCTGTGTGACCCCTTCCAACTCTATGATTCTGTGATTCTATGATTCTTACCCTCTAGCCTTAAACAGAGGGGAAGGGAAGGAAAAATTTGGGGGGGGGAGTCAAGAAAGTCAAGCCAAAGAAGAAGAAATGGTCAGAGAGCAGATCCAAAACAGATAAAATAAGTTTTATAGCATTCTGAAAATTCATCCCATATGCCATTGCATTTTGTGCCTGCATTGCATCTATTAAATGATCCCCCCTCCCACTTTGCTGATAGATCCAATAATTCTTCTGTCCAAGTTCGTATTCGTAAAGCCAAGATAAAACACGCACAAAAATTATTAGAGCTAGCGAAAAGAAAGGGGGTGGATTGTTGTTCGTGGTGGAAAAGGGATTCTGGACGCAGTCCTTATATTTGAAAAAATGAAGACACCTGAACTAGAATTCTAAAGGGGCGCAGGGCGGTTATTCTGAAGTAAGGGAAGGTACTTGGCTCATTCTCAGAGAAACTTTCCCTCCCGTATCCCTGGAGTGAGCTAGGGAGGTTTGAGCTGAAACTTGCTAGAATGTTGCAATGATGTCACTTCTGGTAACGTGACTGGAAGTGATGTCACCATTGGGGTGAGAGACTCAACATGCCTAGAAGTTGAGAGGAAACACTACATCACTCTTAGGGATTCCCAACTAGGGGTCCGGGGAATTCTGGGGGTCTGCAAAAGCTCTTGAGGGGGTCTCCTCCTGCCTTAATGGACTCAGCCACAAGCTAGGGAACTGGTTGTTTCCATTGCTCCCCCTCCTGAGTATGAGATCTCTGGTGGTTTCTATGCCTGGGAGGGGAAGAACCTGCACACCTACTAACCCCTTAAACGGCCTCCTGTCTCTCCTCCCTCAGTCCTCCTTGAACCTATCTGTTACTGCAGTGCTGATGTAACTTCTGGTGACAGGGCACTTCTGAGGAAAGGCGTGGCCAGCTGACGTCACTTCTAGGGATCCTTAAAGCCTGAAAAATTATTTCAGGGGCATCTCCAAGGCTGTTCTAAGTGATCCCCTTGAAGGGGAGATGCCTCTGTGTCTTGAGACTGCCTCATGACGCCTTTTCTCTCTCCCTTTGTCCTCACACTCCCTCTTCATATGGCCTTCCATGGAGCCATCTATCTCTGCAGGGTCTCTCCTGTAGATACGATGGCCTCATCCTACCACACACATGACAAGCTGGTCATTTGTAGAAGGAGAAGGACTCTAGATTACGCTTTTGTCTCTTCTTTTGGCTGCAACCTGCATGTGAGTTGGATCTACTTGAATAAATGAACGTTTACCTTTTTTTCTAATCTACTCCTTGGGAGCTTTATTTACTGCACTCAGCATCACACTTCTCTGCCGGGGCAACATCTGCTATATTAACCACATCTCCCAATAGTCATAGAGTTGCCACAACAGCATTTCCTCCTATGTCTCATAGAATCATAGAATCACCGAATCCTAGAGTTGGAAGGGGCCACACAGGCCATCTAGTCCAACCCCCTGCTCAACGCAGGATCAGCCCAAAGCATCCTAAAGCATCCAAGAAAAGTGTGTATCCAACCTTTGCTTGAAGACTGCCAGTGAGGGGGAGCTCACCCCCTCCTTAGGCAGCCTATTCCACTGCTGAACTACTCTGACTGTGAAATTGTTTTTCCTGATATCTAGCCTATATCGTTGTACTTGTAGTTTAAACCCATTATTGCGTGTCCTTTCCTCTTCAGTCTCCCAGTGCTGTCACCTAGAGATGTTAGCCTGCACACTGTTGTAGTTTGCACATCGTTGGAGTTTGCACATTGTTGTAGATTGCACATCGCTTGCACATCGTTGGTGCTGCACATAATTGGAGTTGGTCCTTTCTGCTGGTGGCAATCCTAAACTTGGAGAGGGATGCCTCATTGTTTTCTGCCGTTCTCACTGCTAGGCTCTGTCCTCACACAGGCAGAATGTCCACTTTCATCTGTGAAATGTCAACGGATACGTAGGTGTGCTGCTAACCACACATATGAATGAAGCATGTGCGTAGGGCTATTTTAAGTTGACTGAGCCCTTATGGGGCAGGGCATTTTACCTGGCAAAGAGCTTTCTGCATGGCTCTCTTCCCGTGGAAATCAGAACCTTCCGATTGTCAAGTTTTTTCGAGGCAATGACATTTCTTCTCTTTTTCTGCTTACACGAAATGGTACAAAGCGAATAAATCCTTTGGAAAGCCCTTGGTTGGTAGGCCACAAACCAAGGAAGGATCTGGTGCGTTCACCTGAAGAAGTGAAAGATCTGGAACAGGGGTAGTCAAACTGCGGCCCTCCAGATGTCCATGGACTCCAATTCCCAGGAGCCCCTGCCAGCATTCGCTGGCAGGGGCTCCTGGGAATTGTAGTCCATGGACATCTGGAGGGCCGCAGTTTGACTACCCCTGATCTGGAACAAAGAGCCAGGCCTCGCAGTACCCCCAAATTCAGGCAGTATTGTTCGGAAAAAGGCCCCGGCAAGGGGTGCTTGATAAATCGCATTGGGCTTCGTTGATCCCATTCATTAAAGTCTTGGCTCCACCGAACACGGAGTACGTGTGCCCATGTCTTCCCTGGGGTCTCCGGGGACAGTCCTGCAAGGGCTCCTAATCTTGTTTGCACATTACCATCAGTCATGCCGATGTGAAAAATCTTTGTTATCACCTACCCATCACGAGATAAAAACTTTCCCAGGACATTGTGGCTATAAAGAATTAGAGAAATGATGTCGGCAGGGCCATAAATCCTGTCCGGGAATAACAATGTGCCCCCTGACCAGGGGACTATCGGAGAGAAACGGTCGAAAACAAGTACAATATAAACCCTACTCGGGCGCACATATTTGCGAGATGCGTTGTCGCCCTCCAAGATGGATGTGGCCGCGTTGGCGCGGTGGCCGGTGCCAAAATGCTGCACAAACACACACACACACACACACACTGCATAAAGATCAAGTCGGTACAAAATGGGATTCACGGAACTGCTAAGATTCAATTCTGAGGATTGAATCAATTTATATTGTTTCATTAGTTGAATAGGGGGGGGGGACAGGCAAAGGGGTTGGCAGGACATTCCATCAGCTCCTTCAAAGAGGAAGAGAAGAGGTTTTTATCCCCCACTTTACTTTACCGTAAGGAGTCTCAAAGTGGCTTGCAATCAGTTTCCCCTTCTGCTCGCTGCCACAGGGAGGTGGGGCCGAGAGAGCTCCGAGGGAACTGTGACTGGCCAGTGGTGACCCGCCCTGCTTCACGTCGAGGCAGAGTGGGAGATTAAACCTGGTTTTCCAGATTAGTGTCTGCTGCTCCCAACTACTACACCATGCTTACTCTCCCCACAACAGAAATCTTGTGAGGCGGATGGAGCTGAGAGAGAATGATGACAGGCCCAAGTCCAACCAGCAGAGTTAATAGAATCATAGAATAACAGAGTTGGAAGGGACCTCCTGGGTCATCTAGTCCAACCCTCTGCACTATGCAGGACACTCACAACCCTCTCGCTCATCCACTGTAACCTGCCACCCCCTTGAGCCTTCACTGAATCAGCCTCTCAGTCAGATGGCTACCCATCCTCTGTTTAAAAATCTCCAAAGCTGGAGAACCCACCACCTCCCGAGGAAGCCTATTCCACTGAGAAACTGCTCTAACTGTCAGGAACTTCAGCCTGATGTTCAGATGGAATTTCTTTTGCATTAATTTCATCCCATTGGTTCTGGTCTGTCCCTCCGAGGCAAGAGAGAACAACTCTGCTCCATCCTCTATATGGCAGCCTTTTAAATACTTGAAGATGGTTATCAAATCCCCTTTCAGTCCTCTCCAGGCTAAACAGACCAAGCTCCCCCAACCTTTCTTCATACGTCTTGGTCTCCAAACCTCTCACCATCTTTGTTGCCCTCCTCTGGACATGCTCCAGTTTGTCTACATCCATCATCAACTGAGGTGGCCAAAACCGAACACAGTACTCCAAGTGAGGCCGAACCAGAGCAGAGTAAAGCGGTACCATCACCTCCTATGATCTGGACACGATACTCCATTTGATACAGCCCAAAATCCCATTTGCCCTTTTAGCCACCGAGTCATACTGTTGACTCAAATTCAATGCATGGTCTACTAAGACTCCTAGATCCTTTTCGCACATGCTACTGCCAAGACAAGTCATGCGGAGAAAAGTGGGGATCAAACCTGGTTCTCCAGATTAGAGTCTGCTACTCCTAAATGCTACACCACACTGGCGCTCCCCACAACAGGCATCTTGTGAGGAAGGTGGAGGTTGGGAAATTCCTGAAAATTTGGGGGCAAGCACCGAGTCATGTCTGACCCTTGGGGTGACACCCTCTAGTGTTTTCATGGCAGACTCAATACGGGGTGGTTTGCCAGTGCCTTCCCCAGTCATTACCGTTTACCCCCCAGCAAGCAAGCTGGGTACTCATTTTACCGACCTCGGAAGGATGGAAGGCTGAGTCAACCTGGAGCCGGATACAGGAATTGAACTCCCAGCCTCATGGGCAAAGCTTTCCGACGGCTGCCTTACCACTCTGCGCCACAAGAGGCTCTTGGGGGGGGGCTTAGAGTGCCATAAAGTTCACTCTCCAAAGCCTCCATTTCTTCCAGGGGGGGGGCTAATCTTTGTAGTCTGGAGATGAGCTGTAATTCTAGGGCATCCCCAGGTCCCCCTTGGAGACTGGCCTCCCTATGGATAGCTCAAGCTAGCCCGATTTCATGAGTGATTGGAAGCTAATCAGGATCAGACCTGATTAGTATTTGGATGGGAGGCAGGCTATGGCCTCTGAATATCTCTTGCCTTGAAAATTCCACAGGGTTGCTGAAAACAAAAGAAGAGAGAGAGAGAGAGAGAGAAAAGAAAAGATTCAAGGGCATTCTGCCTTCCTGAGGGTCTTTGTTGCATAAATACCAAGCGAAGGTGTGGAAAATTAGACATATGGCATCAGACTGCCCTCAGCAAGAAGCCGGTCATCCAAGCTTTTTAAATAAAGGGAGACAGATCTTCCCTTAGAAGTTCCTTCACCACAATATGTATCTTACGTAACCCTCCATTTGTTGGCACGCTGTTTATAAAAAATTCACAGCGAAGCAAAAGCTTGGAGACTGAGCCGAAGTTTAACATTTCATGGCAATATGATTTAAATGGACTCCGGGGAATGATAGAGGACAGGAAGGCCTGGAGGATCATTGTCCATGGGGTCGCGATGGGTCGGACACGACTTCGCACCTAACAACAAAATCTTCTCTTCAGCTGCAGACCTGTTTAAACTGAAATGTACACATTCTCCCCCTGCATAGTGACACGCGAAGGAGCTCTAGAGAGCTGTAGTTTCCAAAATGTCATCTTTTCCAAAACTAGTGTCCTAAGCACGGGGCTAGGAATGATAGATAAGAGTTTGGTTAAAGTGTTCTTTATTTGTATCCTAGAATCAAACAAATGGGTGACCATTTGAAGAGCCTCTTGTGGCACAGAGTGGTAAGGCAGCCGTCTGAAAGATCGGCCCATGTGGCTGGGAGTTCAGTCCCAGCAGCCGGCTCAAGGTTGACTCAGCCTTCCATCCTTCCGAGGTTGGTAAAATGAGGACCCAGCTTGCTGGGGGGTAAACGGTAATGACTGGGGAAGGCACTGGCAAACCACCCCGTATTGAGTCTGCCATGAAAACGCTGGAGGGCATCACCCCAAGGGTCAGACATGACTCGGTGCTTGCACAGGGGATACCTTTACCTTTACCTTTTAGAATCAAACATTGTGCTGCAAACATTAATCTTTGTCTGAGGGGAAAACAGCTCATTAATAAGTGATTTTTTTTTCTTGTGGAAAAGAACAGTTCATTGTACACTTGATGGTTACGCCCACTTACTTTTTTTTTATTATTTACAGACACAAAAAAGGGATTGTTTCCAACTCTTCACAATGAAGAATGAACATAATGGCAAGGTTAGGCAAAGGATTCATGCAGCAACAAAAGCGTCGAGGAATTAAGGGTGTGTGGAGCAGAACGACTCCGACACAACACAACGCACCCCCCCAAACAGCAAGTGGTGTGTCCTGCAAGGGAACATGGTGGCTCCACCCATAAGCCAATTAGGTCAATTTTTTGAACTAATCAACTGGTCTAAAAACTCTGCCTTTATTCAGGCATCAGGAGCAAATCAGAATTGGTTTGTGACAATCTCGTTCCTGTATTATTCTTAGGTTTGCACCTTCCTCTCTTCTCTTCTCTTCTCTTCTCTTCTCTTCTCTTCTCTTCTCTTCTCTTCTCTTCTCTTCTCTTCTCTTCTCTTCTCTTCTCCCCCTTTCTCTCTCTCCCACTCTCCCACTCTCCCACTCTCCCACTCTCCCTCTTTCTTTCTTTCTTTCTTTCTTTCTTTCTTTCTTTCTTTCTTTCTTTCTTTCTTTCTTTCTTTCTTTCTTTCTTTCCCTCTCCCTCTCCCTCTCCCTCTCCTTTCCTTCCTTCCTTCCTTCCTTCCTTCTTCCCTCCCTCTGCCCTCTGCTTGTATACGGTGTCAATAAGATTACAACACGAAAAAAGGAAGGTTCACAATAGAATATCAACAGAAAAACAAGGAACTTTTCCAAGGCAATATATACATATATATTCAATTCCATTATAATTTCTTTTATATACATTTGGATAATTTTCGTTTTCAGTAACTTCTTCAGTGATTGAGTCCTGAATTTAAAATGTACAAATTGCTGTCCATACCATAAGTCAAATTAAACAATGAAGCAATGAAGAAATGAATGACTGCAAATACACATACCTCCATTATCAGTTTGTTGTCACAACAGCAATATTTAAATCCATATTGTTAACAACAGTGAATCTTAAAGTCTTACCTTGTATAGAGCGTCAAGGGAGAGATTTCCTGGCTTTTGAAGCATCCAGTTAGCCACTGTTTCCCGAGGCCTCCAAATTCAAGCAATCCAGACAAGCACTTCAGTCTCAGCATACCCAGAGCTGCCTGGGTCCAGGGTTCCTAGCAGGGTCCACTGCTCCGAAGCCCCCCAGTCACATGCTGCCAGGGCAGAACCTGTAGGTTATCTACAATAGTGGCCCTTCCGGCAGGCAGATTGGAGTTGGTCCTCTCTGCACACACACTGTGTAGCTTTTGTTCTCCCATCTTTGTTATCTCATCTTGGAGTTCTCTTAGCTCCTGATCTCCAGGTGCCTGAGAAGCTGAGGAGGCTGGGCCAATACGATGGGTACAGCTCCTGGCTCTTGATGAGGCTCAACTGGGGTGGCCAGCTCTGAGTGGGGACAGCAATGAGGAAAGAATCATAGAATCATAAAATCATAGAGTTGGAAGGGACCCCATGGGTCATCTAGTCCAACCCCCCGCACTATGCAGGACACTCAGAACCCTATTGTTCATCAACTGTAACCTGCCACCCCCTTAAGCCTTCACAGAATCAGCCTCTCTGTCAGATGGCTATCTAGCCTCTGTTTAAAAATCTCCAAAGATAGAGAACCCACCACCTCCCGAGGAAGCCTGTTCCACTGAGAAATGGCTCTAAAGGGCCATTCCCAAACAACTCAAAATGGCGGGTGCAAGGAAAAACCCAATAGCACGCATTTCCACATTGGGCAGCATCGAATTAGACCCCGCTTCAAAAGATGAAATCGGATTTTCTGGGAATTCATTTGCCGTGGGGCAAATGAGGGGGAAATTCGGGTCTGCGCCTGAAGAAGTGGGTTTTAGTGCAGAAACGGACAAGAAAAGTCAACCCTTTAAAAACATAAATCTGAACAATATCTTTCCTGCGGAACCAGTTTGAGTCAAAGGAGTGGTGGAGTACAAATGTGATCGAATAAAGAACTCTACTATGAACTTTATTTTGCCCGAGTGGTGTGTGAGCACACATACAGAAACTTCATAACAGAGAAACAACTGCGGGCTCGCGTACATAAGGAGCGTCGGAAGAGAACCCCCTTTTCGCAGTCCATAAAATTAATACGAAGCTGTTTACTGGCCCGCCAATAGTCAGCTGCATCATCCAAGCTCCCCCTTGGCAGACCTCCTTTTCATTCAGACGTAAAGTCTCATTTCCTGTTCATTAGACAGTGATACAATAGGTCATCTGGAGATGATTTTTAACTCAGGAAGCCCTTGTGCATGTGGTTAGACCACAATTAGGGATGTATAGCCCTTCTTAGGAGTGTACTGTTGGTTCTCTTCTCACCACTTTACTCCTTCCAGGCATCCCTTTTTGGGTTCTCGCTCCACTGTGGATTGGCCACACGGAAATCGTTCACAGCCAACCTTATACATATTGACATGGAGGTAAGTAGCACTGTGTTCAGTGGGCTTACTCCCAGGGAAGCATACCAAAGGACAACCACCATATCTTCTCTTTGGGATTCTAAGCACTAGGCAAGGTAGCGTTGGTATTCTTTTGGTTTGTCTATGATGTTGTTGTTTGGACAGTGGTGTGACAGATCTCTTTCAAAGTGCTATTCTGACCAAGCAGTTCTGTCTGAGCTCTTTCAGGCTCCCCTACCTCACAGAGTGTCTGCTGTGGGGAGAGGAAGGGAAGGCAATTGTAAGCCGCTTTGAGACTCCTTTGGGCAGTGAAAAGTGGGGTATAAAAACAATTCTTTCTTTCTCCCCCTCTTCCCTTCCCTTCCCTTCCCTCCCCCCTCTTTCTTTCTTTCTTTCTTTCTTTCTTTCTTTCTTTCTTTCTTTCTTTCTTTCTTTCTTTCTTTCTTTCTTTCTTTCTTCTCTCTCTCTCTCTCTCTCTCTCACACACACACACACACCAATAATTATTTGGGGCGGTCTAGGCAGCCACTGTCCTGTCTGGGTTAGCAACCAGACTGAAGCAGACTCCCATGAGTTGATTGACTGTGCACATAGAGGGCATCTGTGTGGATAAATTGTACATTCCAAGTTGTCAATACATGAAGGTCGGGGCAGGGACAGCTGCCATGACTTACACCCCCTTCCATATATTGATTGTTTTGAAGGCCTGAACAAGAGTGAGTGCTTAATTGGATACATGAAGCTGCCTTCTATAGATTTTGACCTTTGGTCCATTGTTACGCATGGCAGGATCCCTGCCTTATGCCTTGGCACACTGTCTTCTATAACCAATGGCACCCCACAATAGTCTAGGCTTAAGCTAAAGCCATGACACTGCTAGGGTCAGCCAAGCCAGGCCAGACTCCATCTTAGAAATCTTGCTCTCTGCCTCAGGTTTGGAAATCCAGGTGCCTCCATGCCCTACTCTCGACCCCCCCCCCCATTGTATTTCTAAGTGAGTGGACTGGCTTCCTCCTGTTTGCCTAAGGGCTCCTAGGAAAATCCTTTGTCTTGCAACATTTTTCACACTTGGCCCCTCTGCCAGGGGATATTTCCCCCACATCCTGCCAGCTAGACCTGATGGCTCTCTTCCTCAGAGCCATTAATACCTTTATCCAAATCCATTTACGGCCATCACCCCCCCCCCCACTTGGCCAGGTATTGTCCTAATCTCCGGGGACCCTGGAAACTTCCAGCACATGCTTACCTGAGCCTTGTCACATAGCCCCCTTCCCAAAATCCTATAAAAACTGTGGCTTCACACAGCCACTCTGAGTGTCTTCCAACCCGGGACCTCCCACGCTGGTTCGTGCTCCTTCCTCTGACCCACCACTCCTCGGACAGGTAACTATCAAGCCTTCCACTCTTCCTCCCCCTTCTCTATAGGACTGCTTGTATGTGTGTTAGCTATTTGTGTGTCTTTTTGTTATTTTCCTTTTAATAAAAGCTTATATTAATATTTTACCATTTAAATCTGTGTTTGCCTTGAGTTCCTACAGGCGTAATAACCCTCGTATACAAAGGTAACGATCCGATAACGCTAAGTTACCCCCCTCTCGCAGCATTTGAGCTAATATTCCCCACAAGCTCAAAGATACGTGTTTTAGGACACGTGTCCAGCAATTTGGGTAACAGATTATGGTGGATCTCGCGGGCAATTGCCCCAGGCTTACTCGGGAGTAAAGTGGACGCACGGCACTCTCCAGTAACCCGGACGTAAGGGGAAAAGCCCGTTTGAACTCTTGGCATAAGTGTGTGAATGTGCTCTTGGAAGTGTGCTTTCTAAAAGGGTTGGCCTCTCTCTTTTCTACCCTTTTTCTATTGTTTTGCTCCTGCTGGAGATTAGTTTCCTTTAAGGCTAGGAACACCAAGGCAAGGTTTTCTTAGGCTTAGACGGGCGGGTGGACGACACGCACCCAACAACTAGAGATTAGCCAAGCGTAGGAAGGCGTTAGGCAAAATTCCTCTTAGCTGTAGGAAGGACCAGGAAAATCCCCCTACTGCTAAAATCTGTGCAAGCAGAGTCGCTCTCTGTAGCACCAAATTGCCCTGCGGCCGCAGGAGTTGGAGTTTCGAGTGTCGGGAGTGGCACGAGAACTCAAGCGGGCTTTGCGAAGCTCAGATGATCCAGGTTTTGGTAATTTCCCCCGTGTTCAGGAAAGCCAGGGCGATCCTAACCAAATAAATTAGCCGGTACCCTCAGGTTTTCTTGGTAGTTTTGTCCCTGAATCGAGAGAGCCCCGGCCATCTCGGTATAAAATAAGAAAACTAGCCAAACCCCGTAAGGACGTGCCTTGACGGGAGCCCTTCCCCCTTTTCCCCTTGCCGCTTTGAAGGATATAGAAGCCGCAAGAAAATCCCCCAGTGATTTCTTCCCTAAAAATACCTTCAGGTTTTCGGTGGTTTTCCCGAGGATCAAGTGCGCTCCGGCAACCTTGATTGGAAAAATCAGCCATCTGCTTGGTTTTTGGTAGTTTTTGCCCTGAACTGAGAAGAGCCCCGGCCATTCTCAGCCAAAAACAAACTAGCCACACCCGTAAGAGGTTAAACTCCACGGGATCCTTTTCCCTCTCTCCCCTGCTGTTTAAGAGACGAGCAGCGGCTGCCCCTAAACTCATCCCCTCTGTGCTTGCTTGCCCAGCGACAAGAAGCCAGAAAACCAAGCCCCGTCCCCTTTAAGATCTTGGAAATTAATAGGAAGAAATGGCATCCAGATTCAATCTGACTGGCCTGATTGCCCGTAAGGAACCGGCAGACAGATTGACACTCTGGGTGACCAAGAAGGGCGGCCGGAACCCCTGGCGCCCGGGAGCTTTCAAAAGCTCCAACCCCCTGGAAACCCTTACCGAGGCTTTCCAAGAATGGTGTAACACCAGGAAGCTCGGGGGTGGCAGTAAGGACTCTTATGCCACTTGGGGTATGTTTGTTGCCCTTCAGGACAGTGTAGCCCAGATTGCTGAGCTGCAACATGCCCTAGAGGAGAAGGATGCCCTATTGAAGGAGCAGGTAGCTCAGCTCGAACAGCGTGAGGCTCATATCATCCACCTCTCTGACGAGATGGAGGACATGAGAACTGAGCGCTTGAGTGCACAGGTGGAGAAGGCTCATCAGCTTCAGACCATCCAGGAACTAGAAAGTCAGCTCCAAGCTTCAAGGCAAAGAGCTGAGGTAGCAGAAGCTCGCATTCTTGAGCTAGAAGCAGAGCTAGTTAAGATCAAGGGACCTGCACAGTTCCTAGTGGAGAACAATGTGGCCAAGCATGCTCAAGTAAGCCATGAGGCATGCCATAGAAAAATGCAGCAACTTGAAAAGCAGTTAGAGCTCCAAAGGGCTCTAGTTGCCACAATTCATACAGAGACTCTTCCCCTTCTACCTTCTGAGCCTCTGCCAGAAGAAATAACCCCCAAAATGTTCATAGAACCCCAAGGGGAAAATTCAGCTCCCTTCCACCCAGTTCTAGTTACAACCCCTGCAGAAAGAACTGAGAGGCAGGAAATCCAGAAACAGCTGCCCATTGCAGGCCAGCTTAGCAAATCAGGTTCTCTTGAATTTCCCACTAACCAGGACTCCAAAAATTTAAACATTCAGGCAAACAGTGGTCTCCACTCTCAGTACAGGATCAAGAGGGAGAACCGCTTTAATAAGAATCACCCCAATTCTAATAGGAATAGAGACAATCGCTCCCTGCAGCCACCTAATGGCTGGAGCAAACAAAAGCCAGGAGAAAGGAGTAAGCCACAAAATGCTTTCCCTTCAAATAATTTCCCCCCAAATACTCTCAAACCTAAATACTTTCAGAATAGAAATTCTGCCCCTCAGCAGCAGAATAAAATTAGTGACCGGATTTTTCTGTGGCGGGAACTTAGAAATGCTGGAGCAGACATGTCCCAGTATCATGACCAACCAACATCTGTACTCATGTTTGGTTTTGTAAAGGCCATTAGAGAGAAAAGGAACAGAGACATACTTAGATGTGAGCTACAGAAAACTAGCCCCATAGAAATTTCTTCTCAATCCCCTAAGGATTGGCAGAAGGAAATAGAGAAATTTAAAACTCTTACCCAGAAACAAGATTTAGAAATTAAGGATCTTAATGAGAAAAACAAGGAATTCCAGGGTGAACTTTTAAATGTAAAAACCCATTTGCAAAATGTACTGGATTTCCAAAGCCACACAGATAATAAATTGAAAAGAAAATACAGCAGATCCAGTAACCCAGCTTCACCTCTTGTCTTTAAAGAAGAGGAAATGTCCTCAGTTCCCCCATCACAGAGTCAGGAAGGAAATCTTGCCTCTGAACCTGTACAGAGTTCCAAAATCCAAGTTGACAACAATTGTTTTAACAGGGAAGAATTTGTTGCAAGGCTCTTAGCTTCCCTAAAGTTAACAGATTTCCAATTATTTTCTCAACTTCCACAAATAGTTCCAGTGCCACTGAGTTAATTTAACATGTGTGCTTCCATTTTTACTTTTTAAATTTCCAAATTTTAAATTTGGCTGCAATTGGTAGAGCCTCCAGCTACAGTTGCAGTCACACTGAAACAGCCACTATTTTGCAATCTTAAAACAGACTCTCTTTGTCTAACTGCCTTTCTAGGCACTCAGCCCCATGACTCATGCCTTGCTCTCCCCCATCCAGGCAACTAATCCACATAACAAAGGACTGAAAGTATTCTTTCTTCCCAAATCAGGAAGAAGATTTGTTTCTTTAAAGACCTCAGAGAGAATCTAAGGGGGGGAGAGTACAGTAAAATAGTTCTGTTCTAAAATATGTTTTGTTTTAGTTTTTATTTTAAAACAATTTTGGCTGCTTTTAATATTTGAAATATTTTATCTTTGAGAAAAGGCATTCCCTCCATAGCTTTTCCTTCCCTCTGACATTTTTACTTCCTATTTCAAATTTTAATTGGCAGTTAACATTTTTTTTTCCTCTTTGCATAAGACAATTTTGTTTAAAAATCTGTTTTTGCAATTTTGCTTTTGTTTTGAATATGTTTAGAAAGCTTCATACAGACCTTTCATTTGGGTACTCAGGCTTCCACTCAGCCTGACTCCTATGAAAAGGCACTCTGTGTATGTACAGAGGAACAGTCTTTCCTCCTTAAAAACACAATTCTTTTGACACACTATTGTGTAATGGGACTCTTCATGTTCTCCTCATTCATTCTTTCCCACTCATATCCTCAGCAGTACTCCAATAGATGTAACTTTTAAAAGAAGCAATTGACATCTAATCAGCCTGGCCTACAAGCAGGCAGATCTCAATCTGAAAAACAAGTTTCTATTCCTCAACCCTTGAATTTTCTTTAAGGTTATTTGTTTTATTCATTTTTATAAGAAAACCTTTGCTTTTAGATTTGTGCTTATGTACTCTAACTTTTTAGATTGTTTATGTCAATCCACAATATTTTGCAAATTCTTTCGCCATGTTTTTGAGTCCTCTTTTAATTAGGAGTCCTCTCTTGTGCTCTTTATAGATCACAATCCCAGTTTTGGTTTTTTGAGTTATCTTATGTTAACCTACTGCATAGAGCTTTCTTTTTGTGTTTATTAACTGGAAAACAACTGACCAGATTCTATCTAGCAATTCTTCCATCACCCTCCCCCCTCATATATGTGTGTGTGTATTTGAGCTGCTAATCTATTCATTCATAGACCATTTGCAACATGTTTGCAGGAACCTTTAATTTTGGCTTTTTGATTATTTTTCTGAATGCGTTTTTTTTTACACAACAGTGCAGAAGGCCAGTAGACCTAGCCTCCAAAAACTATCTTCTTACAGGACTTGAAGGACTTTCTCTCCTCTTGTGTATTTCTACAAGCATCTTGCTTCAGTCACCCATAGTAATCTATCAGTTTTCTCTCAAATTCCCAAACTCACCAGGAGTTTGGCATCCTCCTTCCCTTGTCTTATGATTGCACTCTAATCTCCATCTCCCTCCCTGGAGATGGCATCTAGCTCCTCTTAAATTCTATTTTCAGTCTCTGTAAGGTAATGGTGGGCAGCCACCACAGTAGATCTTTTTGACAGTCACTTATGGGGGCACCCCTCTGCTCCACTCTTTCACTTTGAGTTCATTGTCTTCAAAGTTCTAAATTTTTGAGTATTTTTCCTAATCTGTATATCCATCAGGCTGGGTGCCTCCTTGAGCCCAGCCTCAACAGACTTTGCAGCCTCACTCTTTGCAGCTGCACACACTTCTCCACTGAACTTTTGTCAATCTTTGTCCTTCTCTCAATTGGGTGTCTCCCCCTTGAGCTCTTCAGCTCCACTGTGCTGTTGATGCCCTGGGTCACTCAAATATTCTTGCAACCCACGTCTGCCAAGTCTGCCCTAAGGAGGCTCCAGGCTTGTGCATCACAAACCTCAGATCGCCAGGCCAGTTCCTGTTGGTCCTGCCTGTGTGCTCTTCACCTGTATCCTGCTCGCCAACCTCTAGACCTGACCTGGTCAAGATGACAGCGATCCTCTGCCTGTGTTTGCTATGGATGTGGTCCTGTGGTCATGACCTGCTGCTCTGCGCTTTCTGCCCCAGCCTACCTGCTGGTGAACTACTGATGCTTGCTGTTTACCCCAGCTCCTGCTGTATGAAGCCTTGCTGCCCAGCCTGCCTGCTGCTTCTTCTATGTGCAATCTCTGACCCTGCATACCCTCTGACGCCCTGGATTAGTGCCTTCACTGCCTCTTCCCCTGCCATTTCAGTCACAAGGGGGGGAAGAAGATCAACTTGCAAGCTAACCCGGACCTGCACACATCTCCAGCTATTTGCTTGTTGCCACAACCAGTGGCTGGAGCCAGTGGCTCTCTCATAAAATGGATCCTCGCCAAAGTTGCTTTTTACCCCCATGGAGGAACCTCCTTCACCATTCTACGTGTTTGCAAACATCACCCAGCAATGTCTTATATATATATATATGCATATATATATATCAACATCTTCAACTGCTGAACCAGTTGCTCATCCTCATCAATCCTCATGTTCAACTATTCAAGGAATCTCCAGCTTCACTCCCACCTTTACCAATGAGACAAGGGGGGGAGGAAG
Organism: Paroedura picta; assembly: GCF_049243985.1. Taxonomy (NCBI): domain Eukaryota; kingdom Metazoa; phylum Chordata; class Lepidosauria; order Squamata; family Gekkonidae; genus Paroedura; species Paroedura picta. The sequence goes on along the minus strand of NC_135373.1, from coordinate 118,296,817 downwards.
TTTTTCAAACTGTATTGTCTGTATTCCAAATTGTATTGTGACTCACTGTCTATTGCATTGTGCCTGTACCAGTTTTAAATATGTATATAAGTTTTGCTAAATTGCTTAGCTTTACCTTGTTCTTAATGCATTGCTTATTAGAAGCCATTGCTTAGTTCATTGTCTAACTTTTTAGTTTCTGTCACTTTCTGCTTGCTTCATAGTAATTGCTTGATATTCATCGCCAGCATTTTTAGGATTGCCTAGTGCTCGCATTCTAAAATATTGCTCAGGTACTGCCCACAGTTTCCTGCCTGCATAGAATTTGGTTTTCACTGCATTTGCTTTTTGTCTATTGTTTGCTAGATTGCCTTGCTCAACGTATTAGTTTGCATTGGTTCATTGCTTTATTCATATGGTGGAGACCTCACGCTTAGCTAGTTCATAGTTCATGTATGTTACATTTAGTTTTGAGTGGTTGTGGTAAAGAGGAACAGCAACTTCACAGCTTTCCTTAAGTCACCCAAACCCCTCCTAAATGTGTTTTGTTTTTAATTTGGCTTAAGTTTTTGTAGTGGCAGAAGATGGCCCCACTTTTCTCTCTGAATTTCTAGTCTGAATTTCAATCTTTGCCGCCACTAACACAGTATATTGGTCTGTAGTGAATAAATTGGACATATAATTCACTACAGAAGGGGGGGAATGTTACGCATGGCAGGATCCCTGCCTTATGCCTTGGCACACTGTCTTCTATAACCAATGGCACCCCACAATAGTCTAGGCTTAAGCTAAAGCCATGACACTGCTAGGGTCAGCCAAGCCAGGCCAGACTCCATCTTAGAAATCTTGCTCTCTGCCTCAGGTTTGGAAATCCAGGTGCCTCCATGCCCTACTCTCGACCCCCCCCCCCATTGTATTTCTAAGTGAGTGGACTGGCTTCCTCCTGTTTGCCTAAGGGCTCCTAGGAAAATCCTTTGTCTTGCAACATTTTTCACACTTGGCCCCTCTGCCAGGGGATATTTCCCCCACATCCTGCCAGCTAGACCTGATGGCTCTCTTCCTCAGAGCCATTAATACCTTTATCCAAATCCATTTACGGCCATCACCCCCCCCCCACTTGGCCAGGTATTGTCCTAATCTCCGGGGACCCTGGAAACTTCCAGCACATGCTTACCTGAGCCTTGTCACATAGCCCCCTTCCCAAAATCCTATAAAAACTGTGGCTTCACACAGCCACTCTGAGTGTCTTCCAACCCGGGACCTCCCACGCTGGTTCGTGCTCCTTCCTCTGACCCACCACTCCTCGGACAGGTAACTATCAAGCCTTCCACTCTTCCTCCCCCTTCTCTATAGGACTGCTTGTATGTGTGTTAGCTATTTGTGTGTCTTTTTGTTATTTTCCTTTTAATAAAAGCTTATATTAATATTTTACCATTTAAATCTGTGTTTGCCTTGAGTTCCTACAGGCGTAATAACCCTCGTATACAAAGGTAACGATCCGATAACGCTAAGTTACCCCCCTCTCGCAGCATTTGAGCTAATATTCCCCACAAGCTCAAAGATACGTGTTTTAGGACACGTGTCCAGCAATTTGGGTAACACCATCAAGGTCATTATTGTCTACTCAAACTGGCAGCTGCTCTCCAAGGTCTCAGGCGGAGGTCTTTCACGTCACTTGTGGCCAAATCCTTGAGATGCCGGGGATTGAACCTGGGATTCTCTGTATTCAAAGCAGAAGGTCTTTCACTGAGCCACAGCACCTCTAAGATTAGCCTAACCTTCAGGCCAGAGTCTTTTAGAATCATAGAATCATAGAGTTGGAAGGGGCCATACAGGCCATCTAGTCCAACCCCCTGCTCAACGCAGGATTAGCCCAAAGCATCCTAAAGCATCCAAGAAAAGTGTGTCTCCAACCTTTGCTTGAAGACTGCCAGTGAGGGGGAGCTCACCACCTCCTTAGGCAGCCTATTCCACTGCTGAACTACTCTGACTGTGAACATTTTTCCTGATATCTAGCCTATATCGTTGTACTTGAAGTTTAAACCCATTACTGCGTGTCCTCTCCTCTGCAGCCAACGGAAACAGCCTCCTGCCCTCCTCCAAGTGACAACCTTTCAAATACTTAAAGAGGGCTATCATGTCCCCTCTCAACCTCCTTTTCTCCAGGCCTTCATAGGGCTTGGTCCCTCTTACATTCTCCTATTTTCTGGCCATTCTTTCTGCTTAGTTAGTAGGGACGCTATGGATTTCATGGTGAATGTCTTGAAGAGGGCAACCTAATGGCCCTTGTTTGTGCTGATCAGATGTGAGTCCGCTCACTGGCTCCGTACTGGCTCAGGTGTTGTATCTGTAATTCTGCCGAGGACCTAGCTTGCATTGAAAGTGACCAATGGGCAGCCAGAGTCCGTCTTCTGGGTCCACTCAGTTTAAAATGAAACTGACCAATAGCTGCCCCTGGGCCTGGGAAGCAGAGCTGTGGACACGCCCACCAGGGGCCCCTCCCCTTACCACGCCCTCCAGGCTCATCATTGGCCATTTGGGGAGGGGAGGGTGGGCGCACATGACCATATATGGTCACATCACCTAATAAACCACCCAGAGCTGTAAAGAACGGGCGGTATAAAAATCCAAATAAATAAAAGTTATCAAAATCTTAAAAATATATTAAAAATTAATTAACTTCCACTGATTTGGGAAACCTTTCAAGGACTGTCAAGAAACCCCTGGGTATCACTGCCTCGGGCAAAACCCAGATCAGCTGGTCAGGAAGTTCCTTTCAAAGCTCAGCTGGCCTGGGGGAAGACTACAGACAACCAAATGTTTAAAATCAGGGAGCTGGATTGTTTTATTGCTTGGCAGAGAGCAACAAGGGGGAGGCCATGCGTTTCCCAAACGAGCCTAGCTGGAAGACGTTATGCCTTTTCGATAACCGGGAACCACACAGCTGATGTCCATATGGGAAAGTCTGTTCGGCAATACAGGAAGAGCCTCGTTGAGACAATGAACTTCCTGCAGGCTTCATTAGTTTTATGTTTTTGTTTCCTCATAAACCCTGCTGAGTGCTGACAAAAGTAGTATAACGTTTTCCACATTTCCAAGGATTCCTTTTCAACTGTGCAGCTGGGACGGATTATTACTTTCTTAGAGCAGGTCAGGAAGACAAAGAGCCTCTTGGGGAAGGCCCGGAGATTTTAATTCCTGGGTTTTGAACTGCTGACTAATTGGGAATAATCAGAGTCCCTTTGGCGCCCGTTGCCTTCCTTGTACCAACGGACCTATCTATTAGGTGAGATAGATACGAATTCAGTTTATTTGCATTCATCATTCCACATAGTTCAGCAGCTGAATAGGCTGCCTAAGGAGGTGGTGAGCTCCCCCTCACTGGCAGTCTTCCAGCAAAGGTTGGATACACACTTTTCTTGGATGCTTTAGGATGCTTAGGGCTGATCCTGCATTGAGCAGGAGGTTGGACTAGATGGCCTGTATGGCCCCTTCCAACTCTATGATTCTATGATAAAATCCTGAGTGTACTTCCAATGACATGCTGGCCCTCTTATTTGCCCTCAGTGGGGAGGTCCTATGGAGGGCCAACCACAGGACATGCATGGAAGCCTACCTTCTCTCCCTACCTTCTCACAGCTGCCAAGCCTGGGGAAACTGGGCCACTTCCTCTGTGGAGACCCTACCTATCTCATATGCTTCTTCCCCACCAGTGGCAGCAGGGAAGGTGGCTGACTCCTCTGTGGAGGCCCAGCCAATCCCACCCACCTTCTCGCCATTGGCAGAGGCAATGGGGCCACCCACATCCTTCACCGCAGCCCTGCTCCTCTCCCCGGCCTCCCATTGGGAGAGTGGAGGGGGGACCCTGGCCCCCCAGACTACTTCTAAAGCAAGCATCTTCTCCACTTCTCCACTAGTAGAGCAATAAAGAAATGACATAAATCGTATGGCAGATACTAAAAGGTGCAATTTTGGGCTGGGAAGGAGGCGAACGTTTGTGTAGAGAAGAGATTGAACTTCAAAAGCTTTGTGATTAGATTCAAATCGCCCCGTGCAGTCTCTTGTGAGGATAGGTGTGGTTTTAATGTCACCTGGAATCAGGCGATTGGTCCATCAAGATCAGTATTCCCAACTCAGACTGGCAGCTGCTCTCTGGGGACTCAGACGGAAGCCTTTCATATCGCCAATTATGTGTTCCTTTAGCCTGGAGGTGACAGGGATTGAACCTGGGGCCTCCTGGGCCTATTCTGCACACATGGGATAATGCACTTTCAAGGTGCTTTTGCAGCTGGATTTCCCCGTGCAGAACAGGATAATCTACTTCTAAAGTGCATTATCCAACATGTGCAGAATGGGCCCTGGATGCCAAGCTGATGCTCTACCACTTAGCCATGGCTCCTTCCCTTTTTGCTGAAATGTCCCTGTCCAAACGAATGTGTGCGATTTTTGTGTCAGTTGGGTAAAAACTGTAAGAATTGGATTTATTTATTTTATACCCTGCTTTTTACCCCAAGGAGGACCCAGTATGGCTCACATTATTTTCCTCTCCTCTGCTTTCACTTCACAACATTCCTACAAGGTAGCTTTGGTTAAGAAGAACTGGGCCATATAGGGTTGCCAACTCTGGGTTGGGAAGAACCTGGAGACTTTGGGGTTGGTGTCGGGAGAGAGGATTTGGGGCAGGGAAGGACCTCAGTGGAGTATAATGCTATGGAGTCCACCCTCCAAGGCAGTCATTTTCTCCAGGGGAACTGATCTCTGTCACCTGGAGATATGCTATAATTCCAGGGGATCCCCAAGTCTGGCACCCAGCAAGTCTATATGGCACCAGTGGGGATTTGAACATGGATTTCCCAACTCCTAGAGTTGAAAGGGATCTCATGGATCATCTAGTCCAACCCGCTGCAGTATGCAGGACACTCACAACCTATTGCTCATCCACTCTAACCTGCCACCCCCTTGAGCCTTCACAGAATCAGCTTCTCCGTCAGATGGCTTCCCTAGCCTCTGCTTAAAAATTTCCAAACATAGAGAACCCACCACCTCCTGAGGAAGCCTGTTCCACTGAGAAACTGCTCTGACTGTCAGGAACTTCTTCCGGACGTTTAGATGGAATTTCTTTTGAATGAATTTCATCCCCTTGGTTCTGGTCCATCCCTCCAGGGTTTCTCAACAAGGGTTTCGTGAAACCCTGGGGTAACTTGATGGCCCAGGAAGGATTTCTCAAAAGGGTGGTATGCCTCGCGCCCTAATGGCCAATGACGGGACTGGAGAGGGTGGGAAGGGGAGGGGCCCCAGGTGGGCATGTCCACAGCTCTGCTTCCCAATCATATTCTGCACCATCATGCCACTTCTGGGCTTTCTCAAAGCCTGAAGAATGTTTCAAGGGTTTCTCAGTGGTAGAAAAGTTGAGAAAGGCCACTTTAACCATGACACCACGCTGGAGAATGTATCCTGAATGCCAACACCATAACCTGTGAGGCCCAGAAGAAACGACAGCCATTGTACTGGCTCATTCCTAAACTTACTTTGGGAAATCAGGATGGGAAAGGTAGAGAAGCTTGTACCTTCTCAGTTTGGCGATTTGGAGGGCTCACTGTACATTTCTCTCTTATTTTCTGTTTTATTGCCTGTTAATGGCTACTGCTTGTTTTTAGGGAACATATTCATGCTGGTCTTTTATGTGTTGTGCTAATACAGTTTTATTGCTTGAATTGTTCCGGGCCGCTCCTTGGGGAGCAGTAGAGCTCAGAGAGCAGGGTACACACATGTTAAACACAGAGGGAGTGTGATTTATGAGTGTATTCATTTTCTTCTACCCACAGAGCGCCAATTCCAGAAGGTGGTGCTGGGGAATTGCTGCTTAGTCCCATGGCAGTCAGGCAATAAAGTCTCGCAGCAATAGTCCCCCTACTCCACCAGTGGAAGAGCTGATCTGCCTGTTGGCAGAGTAATGAACAAAGCAATGATGCACAACCTGATTAAAGAGTCGATAAAGTTTTGTTTAGGAACTAACATACTTGATAGGAAAGAGGAGACCAGAGATAGGTTTCCATCAGGTAATTCTTCTTCTCCTGGGTTAATGTGTGTCGTGCCTAACTGGCTCCCTCTTGTAGGTATAGGGATGCCAATCCCCAGGTGAGGCCTGGGGATCTCTGGAATTACAGGTCATCTCTAGACTGACGAGATCTAGAGAAAATGGCTGCTTTGGAGGGTTCCTCCCTGCCCCAAATCCAACCCACTATTGGCTCCACCCCCCCCCCCAAGTCTCCAGGTATTTTCAAGCCCAGAGCTGGCAATCCTATGCAGGTGTTACTAATTGGGCCCTTGCAACTCACAGACCTCTGCTCATCTTCAGGGTCAAAGTGTAAAACAGGCTAATTGGCTTTACGTGAGAACTAGTGAGGCACTAGTTTTGAGAGCCTCTTGTGGCGCAGAGTGGTAAGGCAGTGATATGCTGCCTGAAGCTGTCTGCCCGTGAGGCTGGGAGTTCAATCCCAGCAGCCGGATCAAGGTTGACTCAGCCTTCCATCCTTCCGAGGTCGGTAAAATGAGGACCCAGCTTGCTGGGGGGTAAACGGTAATGACTGGGGAAGGCACTGGCAAACCACCCCGTATTGAGTCTGCCATGAAAACGCTGGAGGGAGTCACCCCAAGGGTCAGACATGGCTCGGTGCTTGCACAGGGGATACCTTTACCTTTACCTTTACATCTGTGAACTGCTGGCAGCAACGTCGAGGAACACTTGAGCCGAGGCCTGCATTTTCATGCTAGAAAGATTGTGTAATCTTATGCAATGTTGATTGTGTTAGTTAAGCTAGTATTTCTTATTTTCCGAGTTGCTTGATTTTAGACACCCATGTTGCCTATTGATAAACTGATATTTCTAAATTTGTTGTAATAAACTACATTACATTTAGTGTATTGGTTAGGAGTGCAGACTTCTAATCTGGCATGCCGGGTTCGATTCTGTGCTCCCCCACATGCAGCCAGCTGGGTGACCTTGGGCTCTTCACAGCACTGAGAAAGCTGTTCTGACCGAGCAGGAATATCAGGGCTCTCTCAGCCTCACCCACCCCACAGGGTGTCTGTTGTGGGGAGAGGAAAGGAAGGTGACTGTAGGCTGCTTTGAGCCTCCTTCAGGTAGAGACAAGCGGCATATAAGAACCAACTCTTCTTCTTCTTCTACATATATATTTTTATAACAGTCTGTCACTTGTACACACTTGCCCAGGAAAAACATGGGGTACAAACCTGGATTCCTTGACAGTTCCTAAGAAAATTGCCCTAAGTGTCAGATAGCCACTGACTCCTGCCATGAATCGCTTGACCAGAGTCCCCGAACTCTCCATGGAGAATTGTTCCACTCACACACACTTTTCTTTCTGTTCCCAAGCTCTGAGCCAGAGGCCCCTCTATCATGCCTCCAGAATCTTTGGCTGTAAACAGTACTATCCTTCGAAGATAAGAGCCATCCTGTGCGAACCTAAATTGTGTACAGGTTGTGGTGGGGATTTGCTTCCGTAATTGCCTTTTGATCCCTATTGCTTTTGTCCTTAACATTGCAGGAGTCCTGTGATGCTGTTCGTTCTCTTCTGAAACAAACTACTGAGTTGTTGTTGTTTTTTTTGCCAAAGCTCTGAGTCTACCGATTTTGGGGAGGTTTACTATGGTATGCAACAACGTAGAATCATATAAATCATAGGGTTGGAAGGGACCATACAGGCCATCTAGCCCAACCCCCTGCTCAAGGCAAGATCAGCCTAAAGCATCCAAGATCTGCCAGCCGCTGTTTGAAGACCACCCCATATCCTCAGGCAGCCCATTCCACTGGTGAACTACTCTGACTGTGAAAAAAATTCCCCCTGAGATCTAGCCGATACCGTTCTACATGTAATTTAAGCCCACTACTCCAGCTTCTATCTTCCACTGCCAACAGGAACTGCTCCCTCCCCTCCTTTGAGTGACAACTTTTCAAATACTTAAAGAGAGCCATCACATCCCTGCTCAAACCCAATGTACAATGGAGACAGACAAGGAATGACAACAGAAGAGAAGGTACAAACCTATCTGATTGTCTTCCTGCTGCCTTCTTCAAGGTCCTCATCCCGTCTTCTTTGTCTGAGTGTCCTCCTGCTGCCTTCTTCAAGGTCCTCATCCCGTCTTCTTTGTCTGAGTGTCTTCCTGCTGCCTTCTTCAAGGTCTTCATCTCTTCAACTGTGGCAGACGTTTTACTTGAATAAGTCAATAGCAAGTCACAACCAGTGGGTGTTATGGTGGGGGCCAATAATTAGAGGCAATATAATTGCCATTAGCCTTGGCCCAGATAGCTCAAGCTAGCCTGAACTCGTCAGAACTCGGAAGCTAAGCAGGATTGGCCTTGGTTAGTTCTTGAATGGGAGACCATCAAGGTGGTTCAAGGTAATCCACCACTGAAATCTCTTGCCTTGAAAACTTTATGGAGCAACCAAAAGTCATCTGAGACTTACCAGCAAACAAAGTGTGTGTTGACTTAGGTTGCCAGCTCTCACTGGGGAAATCTCTGGAAATTTGGGAGGTGGAGCCTGATGAGGACAAGTTTGGGGAAGGGAGGGCCTTCAGTAGGGTATAATGCCACAGAATCCCCCCCCCCTCTGAAGTGGCCATTTTCATCAGGGGAACTGCTCTCTGTCACATGGAGATAAGTTGTAATTCCCAGAGATCTCCAGCTACCACCTGGAGGTTGGTAACCCTAGAGGGGAGTCAACTTTACAAACAGTGCCTCGTAGAAGCCAGAATTCATGGAGCAACCTCTGCACTTATTTATTTTTATTTATACCCCGCTTTTCTTCCTAGATGGGACAATGGCTCTATCCCTGGAACTGCACAAATTAGACCCTGATGCTAACAAAGGTTACACTGAAATTATAATATATAAAATATAGCTGAATAAATATGATGCCTTTTTATCCCTTCTTCTAGGTATGAGTCATATTTGGAAGGAAAGGTTTCTCCTCTAGCTGTATATCAGGACAACCCAAAAGGCAAATCTTCCATTGAAGTTGGGAAAGATGATTTATAGAGCGTAGCCGGTATGGTCTCCTCCACGGTAGCCCGGAAAAGGGGTCACTGTTGGAAGACTGCCTGTTACAAAGATGATCCAGCACCATGCAGCCATTTTCTAGCCAACATCCTGCTGAAATAACTTCTGTTCATGTAATAAAAGGGAATGCGGTTTGGAGACTGGAATCCCTGGATTCTCTCTGAAGTCCCTAGCATTAATCCAGGACAGCAGTTTCCAAACAGATGGCTTTGAGTGATACTTCCCTGACATCGCTGCTAGGACGGATGGTAAGCAGGAAGAGAGATCCCCAAACAGAAAGGGTGCCAAGATCAGCAGTCATGTCATACCTTTTTTATTTGGGACAGCCAAATTCCCTCCCGCCCCTTCCACATGTGCAAGCTTTCCTCCAAAGCTAAATTGTTTGCTGCAAAAAAAAGGGGGGAGAGAAGGAAAGGATTTCAGGACATGACAGAACCACTCCCAGTCTAGATACAGAAACATCGAGCGGGAACAATGCAGGAAATTTTCAACTACTTCCCTGGTCATTCTCCCGATGACCCCAGAAGAAGTCAAAAATCTGGGCATCTAAGAAAGGGCTCATCCCTTCCTGCCCTCCCTCTCATGATCTACCGAAATCCCTATGAGTCATACAATCAGCACTACTGTCTGATGACTGTCTAACCCAGGGGTCAATTAGCTGTCTAGCCTGTCTCCTGTCAGATGATCATCTAGCCCAGGGTAGCCAAACTGTGGCTCTCTAGATGTCCATGGACTACAAATCCCACGAGCCACATGCTGGCAGGGGCTCTCCAGATGTCCTTGGATTACAATTCCCCTTATCCCCTGAGCCCCTGCCAGCATGTAGCTTATGGGAATTGTAGTCCATGACATCTGGAGAGCCATAGCTTGGTCATCCCTGGGCTAGCCTCTGCTTAAAACCTGCCAAAAAAGGAGATTCCACCAACTCCTGAGGAAGCCTTTCTCACTCAGGAAGTTCTTCCTAATGTTTAGCCAAAAACCTTTTTGATCTAATTTGAATCCATTGGTTCTGGTCCACCCTTCTGGGGCATCAGAAAACAACCCCGCTCCATCATCTGACAGCCTTTGAAATACTTGAAGATGGTCTTTGCATCACTTCTCAGTCATCTTCTCTCCAGACTAAACATTCCCAGCTCCTTCAGCCTTCATAGGACTTGATCTTCATAGGACCTTTGACAGGACTTGACCTCCAGATGCCTTCCTTAGTTGTCCTCTTCTGGATACGTTCCAGCTTGTCAACATTCTCCTTCAACTGTGGTCCACCAAACTGAACACAGTTCTCCAAGTGAGATCTAACCAGAGCAGAATAAAGTAATGCCATCACTTTGTATGATCTGGACACTATACTTCTGTTGGTGCAGTCCAAAATTGCATCTCCCTACTTAGCTACTGCATCGTGTGGCTGACACATGTTCAGCACTTGATCTACTTAGACCCCTAGAAGATTTTTGAATGAGCTACTAGCAAGACACATCTCTTCCATTTGTTTTATTTTTCCCTACCTAAATTCAGAATTATAAATTTATCTCATTTGAAATTCACTTTGTTTGAGAGCCAGTTTGGTGTAGTGGTTAGGAGTGCGGACTTCTAATCTGGCATGCCGGGTTCGATTCTGTACTTCCCCACATGCAGCCAGCTGGGTGACCTTGGGCTCGCCACGGCACTGATAAAGCTGTTCTGACCGAGCAGGAATATCAGGGCTCTCTCAGCCTCACCCACCTCACAGGGTGTCTGTTGTGGGGAGAGGAAAGGGAAGGCGACTCTAAGCCATTTTCAGCCTCCTTCGGATAGGGAAAAGTGGCATATAAGAACCAACTCTTCTTCTTCTTCTTTAGCCCAATTTTTAAACTTAATGATTATTAAATTTATATGCTGCACCTCACTTGTGTCTTGGGGTGGCTAACAACATTATTATAAATACAATTCAAACAACAGTAAAACAGAGTCCATTAAGGCAGGAGTAGAAAGGGTGTGGACTCCCACCAGAGCTCCTACAGGGGTCTGCAGAGCCCTGGTTGAGAATGGCTACTCTGGACTCTGAAGTCCAGGTCTTTCATACCTTTCATTTTCCAACCAGTCATTATCATCCTGCATCTTGACTCTTGTCTTCCGGTGTGTTTATTGCCCTTCCCAATTTAGTATCATTTGGACATTTAATCAACATTCCCTCTATTCCTTAACCTTAGTCATCTGTAAAGTTCGTAAACAGCACAGGGCCCTGGAGAGTTCTCTGAGGCCTTCCACTTGTCACTCCTCTCCAAGTGGACGAGGAACCATTAACAAACACTCCTTGGGTGCAATCTGTCAACCAGTTATAAATCCGCCTTAGTGGGAACCAAACCCTGTTTTTACCAGCTTGTCAACAAAAAACATCATGTGGAACCTTATCAGAGGCCTTACTGAAATCAAGATAAACTATGTCTACAGCATTTCCCTGATCCAACAAAGCAGTAATTCTCTCGAGAAAGCAGATAAGGGTAGTCTGACATGATTTGTTCCCGGCATGACCTGGAAACTGCCGTCTACTGATTCAGATCACCGGTCAGTCTTATCTACTCTGCATTGCAGTGGCTCTCTAGGGCAGTCACTTTCAACCTTTTGATCATGGGGGAGCCCCCGAAATAATTGGTCAGGCTTCAAGGAGCCCCAGACGTGATGTCAGTTGGCCACGCCTCTCTGCCATGCCCCCTGGAAGTGACGTGCCACCAGAAGTGACATCACTACCCGTGTTAACAGGCAGGCTCAAGGAGAACTGAGGAGGGAGACAGGACAGAACTCTATGATTCTATGACATGGTTTAAGGTGGGAGTAGGCATGCAGGCCCCCTGCCAAGTGGGAAACCACAAGAGAACTCACTCATGCTTGAGAGGGGGATGGGGAAGCAATGGAAGTGGCCAGTCCCCTAGAATCATAGAATCATAGAATCATAGAGTTGGAAGGGGCCAACCAGGCCATCTAGTCCAACCCCCTGCTCAACGCAGGATCAGCCCTAAGCATCCTAAAGCATCCAAGAAAAGTGTGTATCCAACCTTTGCTTGAAGACTGCCAGTGAGGGGGAGCTCACCACCTCCTTAGGCAGCCTATTCCATTGCTGAACTACTCTGACTGTGAATTTTTTTTCCTGATATCTAATTTGAGGCCGGGTCCATTAAGGCAGGAATGAAAAGGCTGTGGACCTCCTCTGGACCTCCTGCAGACCCCCTGAGGTCTGCAGGCCCCTGGATGGGAATCCCTTCTCTAGAGTCTCAAGTCTAGGATAAGGCACTTTCAATGTGCTTTGGCAGCTGGATTTTCCTGTGCAGAACAGGAAAATCTACTTCTAAAGTGCATTGAAAGTGCATTATCTATTGTGTGCATAAATGCCCTCCTCCTCTATCAATAACTACACTGATTACTGTGACAGTTTAAGTGAAGAACTTTGAACACTGAGAACAAGGAACTGGGTATCGGGATAGTTGGCTAATATAGAGAGAGAGCCAGCTTGGTGTAGTGGTTAGAAGTGTGGACTTCTAAACTGGCATGCTGGGTTCAATTCTGCGCTCCCCCACATGCAGCCATGTGGGGGGAGCACAGAGCCTCCTTCGGGTAGAGAAATGCGGCATAGAAGAACCAACTCTTCTTCTTCTTCAGTAATATCAGGGCTCTCTCAACCTCACCTCCCTCACAGGGTGCTTGTTCTGGGGAGAGGAAAGGGAAGGTAAATGTGAGCTGTTTTGAGACTTCTTTGGGTAGAGAAATTGGCATATAAGAATAAATTCTTCTTCTTCTTCTGAGTTTCCTCGGTCACAAAAACACGACTGTGTGTATTAAAAGAGTATTCCCAAGAAGTACATTTCAAAAGAAAAAAAATAGCACTTACTCTAGTAGATTCATGCAAATGGGTCGCCGTTTTGGTCTGAAGTAGCACAATAAAATCAGAGTCCAGTGGCACCTTTAAGACCAACAAAGATTTATTCAGGGCGTGAGCTTTCGAGTGCAAGCACTCTCTGTCAAACTATCTTCTTACATTATATTCCCTGTCATGTAAGAAGATTATAGTCTGACAAAGAGTGCTTGCATTCGAAACCTCACGCCCTGAATAAATCTTTGTTGGTCTTAAAGGTGCTACTGGACTCTGATTTTTTTAGTAGTTTCAGTTTACATACTGGTTGTAAATTGGTGGGGTTAGGGGTGAACTTACTGCGGAAGGGAAGAATCAGGAAGTAAACATAAATGTCCCTGTGTCTCCTAGAAATGACATAGTACGCTGTGAATTTTGTGGCCGACATTCTGGTATGTGAAAAGGAGGGGGGGGGGATTTTCCTGTTTTGTTTGTATTAGGATGCAATTACAGAGCCTCTTGTGGCGCAGAGTGGTAAGGCAGCTGTCTGAAAGCTTTGCCCAGGAGGCTGGGAGTTCAATCCCAGCAGCCGGCTCAAGGTTGACTCAGCCTTCCATCCTTCCGAGGTCGGTAAAACGAGTACCCAGCTTGCTGCTGGGGGGGTAAACGGTAATGACTGGGGAAGGCACTGGCAAACCACCCCGTATTGAGTCTGCCATGAAAACGCTGGAGGGCGTCACCCCAAGGGTCAGACATGACTCAGTGGTTGCACAGGGGATACCTTTACCTTTACCTTAGGATGCAATTGCATTATCCTGCATGCTCAATTCAAAAAGAAGGGGAGGGGAAGCGAATGCCCACTCTCCTGATAGAAGTACCAAAATGCAAGCTGTGAGAAAACCCCCAATGCAGAATGCCAGCCACAGATTCGGGGTTTGCATCCAGAATTCAATGCAGTGAGAACAATGCTGGCAGATCACAGCTGGTGCAAGTATTTGCCAGCCTGGAGTAGGCAATCCTAGATTTTGGAAGGCCAGGCCAGTTAGATTGGATAGGATTATGCTCGACAGTCTGTCTCAAGAGTCAGACGGCTCCTTTATGTCCTTGAGGCCCATTTGATTCAGCCAAATTGTTGGGGGAGCCCCAATCCCTCCTCACTCACCAACCTGACCCAAGTAAAAAAACTCTGCGTTACAAACAAAACAGTCAGTTGAGCTGCATAACCCCACCACTGATCCTCGTCTGAGATGATTCCTGTACTTTTTGGAGTTTGGAGCTCATAATACTGGCTTTTGCCCCTGTAATTACTGAGAACAGCTGCATCGGGTGAAGTTCTCCCCAACCCTTAAAAGGTGTCAGAAACCCCTTTAAGGTTTGCATCTGGCCACCTAAAATGGCAATGATAATAAAGACGATGTTGTGAGTTTTTTTGCAGGGTCTTTTTTTTTCTTCTTCTTTTTTGTCATCCTGGGCAAGCTTCCAGACATTCTACATTATAAATAAAAGCGATGGTTTCTTATATAAGTTTCTTCTGTGTCATTGCTCTTTCAAAATGTGCTTCTTCTTACGGAGAGATAAGGCAGCCTGTATGTAACCAGAGTGTTTTTACAATAGCAGAAAAGGCAGATAATCCAACCAATTGTATAATTGTTTGATGAAGCCCAGATGTTGCAGACAGCTAAGGCCTGACTGTTTCTGGATTAGTTATTTAAACCAGGCTGCCCTTTTATATTCTGAGGTAAATTTATGCCAGATATATCCGCCTAAACAATACACCGTGGTAGCCAGGGCAGATTTACTTCAGGATGCTCAAACTCTCTGACTTTTCTTAACCTTAAAAACTGAAATGAGCTTTTCTTGTTCAGGGCATAATAACCACAGATTAGCTGGGCCAGATTTTCAACTGGAAATTCTCCCGCATCCTTCCCACTCCCTCACCCCGCTCAGGATCCTCCCAGGAGTAGTAACAAAATGACTTTAAAAGACCCATATCAATATAGTTTCAAACGGAAAGCTATTTTGAGCTATCGGATGCCAAAATAAGGTAATATTCATGTCTAGCTTGCTTTCAGCCTACAAATCCCTTATTCAAATCTTACCTTGGCTCTGACCTCATTTAGGCAAGCTACTCTTATTAGTCTTTCCCTGCTATGCATTTTTTAAAAATGGGAAGAATAGAATATTATAGGGTTACCAGATGTCTTTTTTTAGAGGATGTGTCCTCTTTTTTTTTTTGGTGTCTGTCCTCTTTTAGGCTCTTTTTAAAAAAACTGGTGAAAATGTCCTCTTTTGGGGGTTGGAAAGTTAGATATATTCCTTATTAGTAGCAAGGATCACAGCTTAAATAGAAGGGGTATTTAAAATGAGATTTGTCGTAGCGTCACTGTGCTCTAGCATTTCACAAAAAAAAAACTCTATGGTTTACCATAGAAAAAAAATGGCATACAAGAACCAACTCCTCCTCCTCCTCCTCCTCCTCCAGGGGAACTGATTTATCCAGCCTCCATTTGCGGCCAGTAAGTTGCCCCCGCGAAGAATAGCTAGTATGATCGTGCCTCCTTCTGTTCAAAATGTAACCAAACAAGGGGGTCTGGCCTCTTGAGATCGGTGTAATTCAGTGACTCTTTTCACAGGCACAAGTGTGGAGTGGGAAATGGGCCACATTAGAAAAACCAAGAGAAAACAAACTTAACTTTTTCTTGGCTTGCTTCCGGAGTTCTTAGAAGTATAGCTTGTTCATGCTGCAGCGGGAAGAACAATGCTTGCTATAGTTGGCTATAGCAATTAATCAAACGGGCGACTTATTTTTCATGTGTAAGATATTAGTAAGCCCCACACCACCGTTGTCTGCTAAATGATGCGGAGGATTTTATCACTGCTTCTTCCCCTGAACCCTTCCCCACACCACCACCCAAATTTGTGGCCAAATCGGGACATGCTGGAGAACATTCCCAGCTGTGACTTTCCCATCCAGTTTGAGCAACGTCCTCAGAGACTGTTTGTGACTTCTGCGTTTCAAATACAGAGCCCACCCCCCCAAATATCTCTTTTATTGTTCATCCACATATTGCAATCAGCATAATTTGAAGGAAAAAAAGTGTTCAAAAAAGTGTTAAGTATTTGAAAGGTTGTCACTTGGAGGAGGGCAGGATGCTGTTTCTGTTGGCTGCAGAGGAGAGGACACACAGTAATGGGTTTAAACTACAAGTACAACGATATAGGCTAGATATCAGGACAAAAAATTTCACATTCAGAGTAGTTCAGCAGTGGAATAGGCTGCCTAAGAAGGTGGTGAGCTCCCCCTCACTGGCAGTCTTCAAGCAAAGGCTGGATACACACTTTTCTTGGATGCTTTAGGATGCTTAGGGCTGATCCTGCGTTGAGCAGGGGGTTGGACTAGATGGCCTGTATGGCCCCTTCCAACTCTATGATTCTATGATTCTATGATTCTTTCACTCTCTAATCTTGCATTCTCGGTCCATGTGGGGTCCCACACACCGAAGCAGGATACTTTTGCTTGATCCTCACAGGCCGTTCCTTTCCGACACAATTTATCATCTCTGATCGCTGATAACTGGTTCTATTTTGCCTTTCCCTCACAACCCTTTTCCTCAGGCCTGAAACATCTTTTTTGACACGTCTTTCATAGCCCCCGTAACGCTTACATAACCCGAGCGCGTTGCTGGCAGGGGTTGAGTCAACCAAGCAGAATATATTAGGAAGAAAATGGTCTCCCCCACCCAGCCGGCTCCCCGGAGGATGCTCAAGGCCATGTAAATCAGGTTCTGCGCATCACACCCCTTCACACATCCATCTCTGAATGCAGCCGAGAGGAGCATGTACGCATATCAAAGGTATCTTTTATGGCAACGTCGGCAAGATTGGGCGTTCAGCTGTGTTAGCAAAAGGGAACTTTTTAGGGAACAGATGTAGGAGTGCTTGAAATCTCGGGCATGATACGGGGTGGGGGGGGAGGCTTGCTCATAGACTGGATTTCAAAGGGGGCATTTATAGTTCGGAACTGAAATGGAACTGATTTGCGGTGGACAGAATACATCAAGAATAGGGCCAGATTCCACCACCACAGAGTTTCATGTTTCTGTGGAAGTGGATTCCAGGTTACCTTAGAATTACTGGACAGCTGTTAGCATAGCAGTAGCTGTGGTCGGCTGGTTCCAAGGAAAAGCGGTCTATAAATGGAAATTTTAAGGAGCTGAAACAGATGGGAACGGGTTCAGAAGAGGACAATGGAAATGCCTGTTCGAATCCAGGCTTCCTCAACCAGGGTGTCGTGAAAATTCTTATATAAAATTGTTACACATTTATTGGGGGATATGGCCATAGATGGTCCTGTCGGCTTACCCCTCCCCTCCCAAAATGGCCAGGAGGGGGTGGGAAGGGAAAGGGTCCCGGGTGGGCATGTGCACAGCGATGCTTCCCAACCATATTCTGCACAATTGTGCCACTTCTGGGGTTTCTTGAAGCCTGGAGAATATTTCAGGAGTTTCTCAATGGTAAAAAAGTTGAGAAAGGCTGGTCTGATCCATATTTTGTAGCAGGAGAAGTAGAAGACAGTGAGTAAGTTTAGTCTGGAGAGAAGATGATGGAGAAGAGAAATACTGGTACTCTTCAAGAACCCGAAGTGAACATCCAAGGTGGCCTTGGGCAAGTCACCATCCTGTTATAGCGGTTCTCACAGAGCTATTCTCTTAGTTCCAGCAACCTCACAGGGTGTTCGTTACAGGGAGAGTAAGGGAAAGTGATTCTGAGCCACTTTGAGACTCCTTTGGGTAGTGAAAAATTGGGTACCCAAAAACCTCCTCCTCTTCTTCTTCTCCTTCAGAAAGCATGGGTTGGATCTTTGCTTTAAAAAAAAAAAGATGGTATAAGCATAGACGATTTAAGAAAACAGTTTGCAGTTGAGTGTTTACATGCAAACACATTTCAGGAAGGGAGTGGCAATTATTTAAAAGAATTTGGAACTGGACCCAAGGGACAAGTCCGATGAGCTTCTAAAATGGATTGACTTTCAGATTTCAGCACACATCCCCCTCCACGGCTTCCCGTTTTAAGGCCCATCCAAAGGGGTCTGAGAAACCACTGGAGCAAGCAGGAGGGCTGTAATGAACGCTGAGTGTAGCCATCTGCCCATTCCAGACAGCTGAATAACTTCCAGGGCTCCCCGCGAGACCGACAGGGACACGGATTTTAATAGAGTCTATCACAGATGGTTTCTGTAGTCGGGACCTTTCAGCAATGACGTCAAAGAGGTTGCACAGCTAGTATTTCACATCGCTGCAGGCTTGTCCTAAATGACATTAGGCCGTAATGAATTTGGGGGTGGGGAGAGGACGGGAGATTCGTCTATCTCTGTTAAATAACAAGCAAGGACAGCGCGTTCGCTGGTTTATCCTCACTAGGGCAGCCCTTCGCTGTCTTTGCGTCAGACGAGGAAAGGGTGTGAATCCCATGGGCGAGCCGCGTGACTCGATTAATTTTCAGGACACCGCCAGAGCAGGCTTTGAAAACCCCTGCAGAACCTGGTTAAAATATAAGCCTGAAATGGAAATATCATCTAATATTCAAGGTGAACAGGAAGAGAATGACCTCAGGTCCCGACAAGAGATACTGTTTATTTCTTTGTCCACAGATTTGTACTCTGCTTTGCCCTCTCTGCCAAGATCCAAAGTGGCTTACAAAGTGTTTGTTTGTTTATTCCTTTATTTATTAGGCTAATAGACAGCCACTCTCAGCCCAGCCGTCTTGTGGCAGTTTACAAAATATAAAATAGATATTTTAAAAAAACCCTCAGAGTTGATGACAGCATGATCAATAATACAACTCCCTTGTGGACCCACAACTCCGATGCTCACAATCGTTAATTCAGTGGATGACCCTAGGTAATGTTAGTCTGGGGTGAGGGGAGACCCAGATTGTAAAGGACAGGGAGGGACCTGCAGATCTAGTAACTCCAGTCGCTGCCCTGGCCTCAACCAAATGCCTCAATTTGCATGTACATCTAGGTTTGCCGCACAGTTACCCCCTCCTATGTCTATTGATCCTAGAGGAGATCAGCCCGGACTGCTCCTTAGAAGGCCAGATCCTGAAGATGAAACTCAAATACTTTGGCCACCTCATGAGAAGGAAGGACTCCCTGGAGAAGAGCCTAATGCTGGGAAAGATTGAGGGCAAAAGAAGAAGGGGACGACAGAGAATGAGGTGGCTGGATGGAGTCACTGAAGCAGTCGGTGCAAACTTAAATGGACTCCGGGGAATGGCAGAGGACAGGAAGGCCTGGAGGATCATTGTCCACATGGGGTCGCGATGGGCCGGACACGACTTCGCACCTAACAACAACAACAATGTCCATTGAAAAGAGAAGACCGTTTAGGACTGCACTATTATTCCTGACGCAGTCCCATGTTCTCCACAAAGCCTTCTCGGTTGTGACCCACTAGATTTTGTCCTGGTTGTGCACACACCAGGTACGCTCTGTATGCCTCAAATCCAGTGTTGGCCATTAGTCCCATTATCCATTCAAGACAATTTGTCTGGAACTCCCGTTTGCAAACTCAATCAGACTAGGCTTGAGCAATTGCAGCAGATTTATGTCATGATGATGTAAGCAGGCTGCAGAAGGCGCTTTGCAAGGGAGCAGACTGTGTAGTTGTTCTTGAGACTTTTTAGCGAGGCAGCTCTGTTCAAAAGGGGGGGGGGAGAACTGATTTGTTGTTGTTGTTAGGTGTGAAGTCGTGTCTGACCCATCGTGACCCCCTGGACCAGGGGTAGTCAAACTGCAGTCCTCCAGATGTCCATGGACTACAATTCCCAGGAGCCCCTGCCAGGGAATGCTGGCAGGGACTCCTGGGAATTGTAGTCCACGGACATCTGGAGGGCCGCAGTTTGACTACCCCTGCCCTGGACAATGATCCTCCAGGCCTTCCTGTCCTCTACCATTCCCCGGAGTCCATTTAAGCTCGCACCGACTGCTTCAGTGACTCCATCCAAGCACCCCCTTCTTCTTTTGCATTAGGCTCTTCTCCAGAGAGATTAGACCGATCAGATAGCTGGACATTGTGTTTTCTGGGAACGGCTGTCTAGATCTACGACATCGTCTCCCCCAGCCCCTCAAAGTGAGAGACCACCGATTTGAAACCCTGCGCTTTAAAAGGGGAAAAGAACATGCCTAATGACATTAGGAGTCATTTGTAGTCTCAATGTTGTCTGTTTCTGATTAACTTTGATGCAATAGTGATAAATTACTATTTTCTGGGAACAAGCTGTCAAGGATGAAGCTGACCGGACAGGGGGCATCGGGGGAGATAGGGGCAGGCAATGGAGAGCAGCAAGCTTTTCTTGGACCGTTTACACACTGGTGGTTTCCTGCTGGGATGCAGCCTGGAGTTTTAGTTGTGGCAGATTGCCCCACCTCTTCCTGCACCCACACAGGGGAGCATTTAGCTTGGTGCACCTCATCCGCCCCCGATTTGTGCTCCTGCACGGGAGCTGGGGCAGTGAAGTTCCCAGTGCGTAAACGGTCTTGATCATGCATTTTGCAATGCGGATTCTTTGGGCATCCATGAAAGGGGGAAAACCCTTCGCAAGAAAAGACAGATGCAGAGAAGACAGGTTAGGCAGATCCCGTGGTAGGGAGAACACAAAGGGGGCATCGAGGGAAAACTGGTCTGTGCATTGGCAATGGGTTTGAATGGGTATTGCTTTACGTCCAGGTACATGTCCATGTCCTGCTTTCCCTCTTTAAGGCCCTGATAGAATTTTCCCAGTCCTGCAGGCCCTGTAAAATAGAGCTCTTCTGCCAGGTCTTTGGGCGAGGCCAGGCTGAGTAAGATTTGGGCCCCTCCCTGAGTTAGCTGGAATATGAAGCTGCCTGGAGCAACCCCTGAGGCAGATTTGATGCTTGTTGAGCAGGAGGGAGGGCCGTTGCCTGGGGTGGAGATGGGATTTTAATGGGGTCTGTGTTAATTGTGGAATTTTACTGTGAAAGACAACTGTTATCCACCACAAGCCACTGTGTGGGAGTGGAAGGAGTGGAGGGATACAAGTTGGATCATAGATAGATGGATGGATGGATGGATGGATGGATGGATGGATGGATGGATGGATGGATGGATGGATGGACGGACACATCAGCACATCAGTTAATGCATGGGGTCATCGTCAATGGAAATGAGTTACCAGGATTGGGGAATCTGACTGCAGCCAAGATCCATAAGCAAAGGGTGGGGTATTTGCAATATCTGTTCCATCTGCAAACAGCCCTTCTCCATGGCTAAATTCGTTCCAGTTAATCTATTTATCGAATGGCAGGTGTCAGTTCAGCTCATTTATACACCATTCCAAAAGCTACAATTAGAAACCGTACGTCATGGGCAGCAGAACCCAACCAATTCTAATCATCATTGGCAAGCTGCTATTCCGGCATTAGGCATAATTAGTTACATTAAACCTCCAGGGAGAAGGAGGAAGACAAGGAGGAGGAGGAGGAGAAGAAAAGGAAGAAGGAGGAGGATGAGGACCATGAGAAAGATAAGGGTGTGGAGGACAAGGAAGAGGAGGAGGAGGAGGACCGCAGAACACCTATGGCGAGGGCGCACAACTGGCCTCATTCTCTGGGTAGCCAGGAGGGTGGAGCATGGTGTGGCTGTACTGAGGTTAGCCAGGTGGCCTCCCTCAGTCTCATAGCAATTGGCATCCTCACCCAGTTCCCTGGATGACCTCATGCTGGATCTTCCTCCTTATTCAAAGTGCCAAAAAGTGGCACGGAAGAAGAGGAGGAGGCCAGATGTGGGGAAGAGGCTCTGACTGGCCCTCAATGAGGGATGGCTGTACCACTGAGGGCCAATTAGAGGGCTGACATTGTCGGGTAATATCCAGCACTTTTTATACGATGTGATTCTGCAGATTATTTTTAAAAATGCCTCCCTGGGAGTGAAGGAAGTGGGGCTTACTCCTGTGTAGACTTGCTTAGGCTTGCTTCCTGTGCCAACCCAATTCCAGCTCATCGACATGTGTGATCTCATCACCCCTCACCCCTAAATTGATCCGCCCTAAAAGTACGTCACTCGTTGATATCTCCCAGGAGATTACCGATTTCTCCCCACTTCTTCCCCTTTGTCCAGATACCCCTTTCGCTGACCGAGAGTGAACCAGATAGGAAATCAACACTGACTTTGTTCAACATGAAACCCCTGCAGAACTCCCGGCATCCTAGCCCTTGGCCATGCCTGCTCTGCTAGAGAAACAAACGAGACAGAAAATCGATTCAGATAACAAGGACGTTCTTTTTTAAAAAAAAAAGAAATCAAGGTCAGTGGCATATAAGGCATGGCTTTACAGTACTGCAAAAAATGCAGCCTTGGCAATTAGATGAGCATGTAGAAGATGTAAGCCTATATTGGCAGGTGCCTTGTACCTTGAAGTCACAAGGCAAATTAAAGGGGACCGCACCAATATATCACCAGTCTAGAAAAACAGGGTAAATTGCTCTGATATTGTTGCATAGAATGGGGGAAAGCCAATATTAAACAAGGTATACTAGACTGTAGAGCAGGGGTAGTCAGACTGCGGCCCTCCAGATGTCCATGGACTACAATTTCCAGGAGCCCCTGCCAGCGAATGCTGGCAGGGGCTCCTGGGAATTGTAGTCCATGGACATCTGGAGGGCCGCAGTTTGACTACCCCTGCTGTAGAGCCTCTTGTGGCGCAGGGTGGTAAGGCAGCTGACATTCTGTCTGAAGCTCTCACCATGAGGCTGGTAGTTCAATCCCAGCAGCCGGCTCAAAGTTGACTCAACCTTTCATCCTTCCGAGGTCGGTAAAATGAGGACCCATTCAAACAACATCCATCAACATGTCCCCCTGGCATGAAACCATCGCACCCTCCTGATTCAGGTTCTGGCATGCCTTGATTTCTAGCACACCATCATCTAGCATAGGGGTTTCCAGAGGGGGTGGGATGCCCCCTGGAGGCAGTGGAAGGATCCAGGGAGGTGGTGTGGAATTTTGGGGTAATAGGAGGGCAGAAACCAGACTCTTCCTGCTGGTGCTCTCCCATCCCAGTGTTGACCAAGGCCAATCCTGCTTAGCTTCATGAAGGAAACAACAACTTCAGAAGGTGGGCTGGATGGGGGTCGTATTCCTGCCGAGCTCCTTCCCCTCTTCAGATTCTGTTCTTCCCAGGCTCCAGCTCAGATCTCCAAGAATTCCTTAACCCAAGATTTGCAGCCCTCCCCCCAAAGTCTCCATCTTTGGGAGGCTGGGAAAGCTTTCTCCTGCTTGTTCCTGGCCATGGAATTTTCCATTGCTTGCCTCTGTCTCTGTCTCTGTCTCTGTCTCTGTCTCTGTCTCTGTCTCTGTCTCTCTCTCTCTCTCTGTCTCTCTCTCTCTCCCCCCCCCCCATCGGTCTTTCTCCCCAATGAGGACTCAAAGTGGCTTTTAAGAACGGCTTTTACAAAGAACATGTTTATTTTTGTCCAGACTGAAATATGGCCGCCACACAACAACCAAAATATAATTGTAGTCAATACGGGGTGTTCTGAATCTGCAGTAGACCTAACATCAGGAAAAAGCTGTGTGTTCATGTGGGGGGGGCACTAAGGATATGGCCTGGGAGCCAGGGGGGCAGCGGCCCGAGAAAGCTTGGGAACTTCTGATCTAGTATATATAGTACACGTCCCTATTGGACCAAGCTAATTCTCACTAGTGCAGCAGAGGCAGAAAAGCAGGACGGTCCAAACTGTGGACAAGGTTGTAAAGAAAGCAAAGTTGCCCGATGGAGGCATGACAGGTGTCTTATCCATGGACCTGGGAGGACTGACCATGGCAAGACCTTGTCCCCTAGACCAGGGGTAGTCAACCTGTGGTCCTCCAGATGTCCATGGACTACAATTCCCATGAGCCCCTGCCAGCGTTTGCTGGCAGGGGCTCATGGGAATTGTAGTCCATGGACATCTGGAGGACCACAGGTTGACTAACCCCGCCCTAGACAGAAAACCCCAACCAAGTCTTTTGGAGGTCTTGCTGTGGCGCTCAAATCCCTTTTTGTTCTTTCTCCCTCCCAAGTGAAAGCCACATGCAGTGCGTCATTAAAGCTTTAACAAGCCTCCAAATTCGCAAGGACACATTGTGTGTCGTTGACCTGCCAGTCGCGCATAGTTCCTTCTTTCCCTTCCCCCCTTCCCCATCTTTGGATGTCACCATTTGGCAAATCTTATTAGCAACTTTATCTCCTGAGATCCTTTTCAAAGCCTGGGGTGCATTTCATGAGCTGACTCATAACGCAACCCGGCCACGCACAGCTTTCCTAGGCGGCCTGAGCAATTACCACGTCGTCATTGCTACGAGCGATGGGGGGAACCCCGCCGGAGGAATTCCATCGGTGTTCGCTGTTCCAGGCCCCAATGACTATCTGTGAAAATCTGAGCCAAGTCTGCGTTCACTGCCCTTCCTTTTCCCCTGACCTTACTTCATTCAAAGGCCCTGGATTCTTTTGCTCCATTGGAATAAACAAAATCTGCAGTGTGCATAACTGAGCAAAATATGAAGGGTGTCCTGCAGGGGGCATTGGAGGAGATGTACATTTAGCATAGATAGGATAGGAACTTCCTGATAATTCTGAAATTATCTCCTCCTGGTTGGCTCGACAGGAGACTTCCTGCTTTCTGAGCATACCTTCGCCCAGCTTGTCTCCAGAACAAAAATTGTTGAACAGAAGATGGTCTGTAGATAACAGTTAGCTAGCCGTAAGTCTCTCTCTCTCTCTCTCTCCAAATATAGTTTATTCTATTTTATTCTTTAAGTGATTTTTGAGCTTTATATTTAGAAGGAGATTGGTACTAACTTAAATGGACTTCGAGGAATGGTAGAGGACAGGAAGGCCTGGATGATCATTGTCCATGGGGTTGCAATGGGTCGGACACGACTTCGCACCTAACAACAACAATATTTAGAAGGAGAAGAGTTGGTTTCATAGCCTGCTTTTCCCTACCTGGAAGGACACCCAGTCGAGGACCCCACTTTCATCACGTCAGATTCTTTCAACCCTAGCAACTCCACCAAGAAATTCCCTATTGGTTGAAATAAGCATCCCACCTTGATCAAGCTGTAGTAGCCTAGAGCAGGGGTAGTCAACCTGTGGTCCTCCAGATGTTCGTGGACTACAATTCCCATGAGCCCCTGCCAACGTTTGCCAACATTTACAATTCATGGGAATTGTAGTCCATGAACATCTGGAGGGCCACAGGTTGACTACCCCTGGTCTAGAGGTCATTTTGACAATGGAATCTAGATTGCAGCTTGGCCATCCACGTCTCATTGTCTTGGAATGCTTTGGTCATAGCCCTGTAGACCCCCCAGGGTCATTGATGAGAAGAAGGAATTGCTAGGGGTTCAAACTGGGACACTAAAACTGCATAGAAGAATCCTCCTCGGCTCACAAATCAAATGATCCTGCAGAGTTAGTCCTTTGAAATTGTTCATCACAAAGCCAATGTGCTCCTTCAGCCTTTCATGCAGAAGGAAACACCGAACATCAAACCTCCCAGGCTGGTGCATGCCCACGGTCATGTTTCAGTAGGGATAGACAGGCCAACACCTGCCTCAGCATCTCGACTGGCTGCACTGATTATCCACTAGTCAGAAACATTTGCCAGCCAGTCAACCATATTCTTCTCCCTCGTCGTGAACATTTGTACCAGAATCTTATTAGGAAAGGCTGAATGCCCTGGGTATTTTGTAAATCAAATAACAACAAATGATGTTGACAGTTTTCACACAAGTAAAAGGAGCCTAGAAAGAAAAGGAATAAAGATAGTTCACCCAGTCTGCTGAGAATTGGACAGGGCCCAGTTCATGGTCTGCAAGAGGAATATTCGGAGAGCTGGTCTTCAAGAGGAATATTCAGAGAGTTGATCTTTAAGAGGAATATTCGGAGAGTTGAGAGTTCAAGAGGAATATTCAGAGAGTTGATCTTCAAGAGGAATATTCGGAGAGTTGAGAGTTCAAGAGGAATATTCAGAGAGTTAAGAGTTGGTCTTCAAGAGGAAAATTCGGAGAGTTGAGAGTTGGTCTGAATATTCGGAGAGTTGAGAGTTGGTCTGAATATTCGGAGAGTTGAGAGTTGGTCTGAATATTCGGAGAGTTGAGAGTTGGTCTTCAAGAGGAATATTCAGAGAGTTGAGAGTTGGTCTTCAAGAGGAATATTAGGAGAGTTGGTCTTCAAGAGGACTATTTGGAGAGTTGGTCTTCAAGAGGACTATTTGGAGAGTTGGTCTTCAAGAGGAAAATCTGGAGATTTTTGTCTCATGCCACAGCACTCTGTTCCACCTTATCTCACAGGGTGTCTGTTGTGGGGAGAGGAATGGAAAGCAATTGTAGGCCGCTTCAAGACTCCTTCAGGTAGACAAGTGAGGTATAAAAAACAACAACTCTTCTTCTTCCTCCTCTTACTCATCCAGCACTCTTTACCATGACACCCCACTGGCTCACAAGCCAGATGTTAGGAGTATGTGCTGAGGATAAGAGGCAACTGATATATTTAACCGGGACAACACGTATTAATATATTTAACTGGGAAAACATATCCCAAGCTAGAGATTCATGCTTTGTTGGTGGTTTCAAAAGCTCTTGCTAACTATCTCCCCTTTATGACGGGCCTAAATTTAGAAGTATACATTACAAAACTCTGCCGTTCTCGCTCTTCGCCTGACATTCTTGGCTATCTTCTTGGTCGCATCTGGCACGGGCTGGTATTTCTCACAGGAAACCAGCATGCGCACATAAAACCCGATATATAAATATTCCATGATTTTTTGGCAATCTCTTGGGGGATTAAATCTGACCCTTCCCCGCACCCCCCTCCATGAATATGCAGTTGGAAATTAATGTCTTTTCTCCCTCCGATCCGCAGATAGCGATAATGATCTAGTCCTCGTTTCCAAAAATTTCTTAACTATATAAAAAGCTGCATAAAGGCAGGAAAATGCTGGATCGAAACCAGATACTGAGAGAGTGAGGATGGGAGCATCTGAGTAAGACCCAAAGGGAAATTGCAACCATGCAGGGCCCTGACTTGAATCCAAATCATGGTGCAGAGGAGGAGAAGAGGGGGGAAGCTAACCTTCCATCTGTCCTAGGGTGGCCAACCTCCAGGTGGTAAAATCCTATCACCTTTCCTTATCACCTTTGGACTGGCATCTCTAGATTTCCCACTATTACAATTGATCTCCCGGTGACCAGGGTCACCTCCTCTCCAGAATATGGCAGCTTTGGAGGGTGGACGGTATGGCATTAGACCCTACTGAGGTCCCGTCCCTCCCCAAACCACACCCTCCCCAGGATCCACCCCCAAAATCTTCAGGTATTTCCTAACCCTAGTCAAGGCTATGGTCTTCCCAGTTGCAATGTATGGCTGCGAAAGTTGGACCACAAGGAAGGCCGAGCGTCAAAGAATTGAGGCTTTTGAACTCTGGTGCTGGAGAAGACTCTTGCGAGTCCCTTGGACTGCAAGGCGAACAAACCGGTCAGTCCTAGAGGAGATCATCCCTGACTGCTCCTTTGAAGGCCAGTTCCTGAAGATGAAACTGAAATACTTTGGCCACCTCACTAGAAGGAAGG
This sequence comes from Paroedura picta, assembly GCF_049243985.1. Lineage (NCBI taxonomy): Eukaryota > Metazoa > Chordata > Lepidosauria > Squamata > Gekkonidae > Paroedura > Paroedura picta. The sequence continues at coordinate 118,269,303 of NC_135373.1, read as the reverse complement.
ACTCCCTGGAGAAGAGCCCAATGCTGGGAGCGATCAAGGACAAAAGAAGAAGGGGACGACAGAGAATGAGGTGGCTGGATGGAGTCACTGAAGCAGTAGGTGCAAACTTAAATGGACTCCGGGGAATGGCAGAGGACAGGAAGGCCTGGAGGAGCATTGTCCATGGGGTCACGATGGGTTGGACACAACTTCGCAACTAACAACAACAATTTCCTAACCCAGAACTGGCAACTGTGTTGCAGACTGTAATACCCACCGTATCCCTGTGCGGAGATGGGGGGAAAGGACAAAATGGTTGAAATTAGCTGTTGAGGGAAACAAGGATGTGAGTGACTCTCCGCAAGGCAAATCCTGTTTCCACAAACTAACCACAATCAGAATAAACCTTACAGTAAACATTGTGCATCTGTTTCGCTGTTTCAGTGTTTGCCCTGGGATTACATTGACAGGAGGGTTGAATTGACTCTAAGGACATTACTAAAGAGTGGGTTACAGCATGAGGCAATTTACATACTCCAGCTGAGAACATAAGAACATGATAGAAGCCATGTTGGCTCAGGCCAGTGGCCCATCTTGTGCAGCCCTCTGTGTCACACAGCGGCCAAAATCCAGGTGCCACCAGGAGGTCCACCAGCAAGCCCTCCCATTGTTGCTCCTCCAAACAAAAAATTATAGAGCACTACTTCAGACATAGTGATCCATCTATATAGGACTCTAACAGAAGCCATGTTGGATGAGGCCAATGGCTCATCCAGGCCAACACTCTGGGTCACACAGTGGCCAAAACCCAAATGCCACCAGGAGGTCCACCAACACAGCCAGAACCCCCAAAGCCCTTCCCACTGTTTCCCCCTCCCCAAGCACCAAGAAGACAGAGCATCACTGCCCCATGCCATCTATAAGAACATAAGAAAAGCCACATTTAACCAGGCCAGTGGCCCATCCGGTTCAACACCGTGTCACAAAGTGTTGTGTCCGTAGTAGTGCCAAGGGTCGAGCTGGAGGTACGAGGCAGGATTGTAAGCCTGCACAGTAATTGACGACTACACCACTAGATCCCACCAGCTGGATCCAGTCAGTTTAAAATGAAACTCACCCCACCTCCCTCACAGGGTGTCTGTTGTGGGGAGAGGAAAGGGAAGACGACTGTAAGCTGCTTTGAGACTCCTTCAGGTAGAGAAAAGAGGCATATAAGAACCAACTCTTCTGCTTCAGTATTATCAGGGCTCTCTCAGCCTCACCCTCCTCACAGGGTGCCTGTTGTTGGGAGAAGAAAGGGAAGGTGAATGTAAGCTGCTTTGAGACTCCTTCTGGCAGAGAAAAGTGGCATAGAAGAACCAACTCTTCTTCTTCTTTAGTCATATTGCTTTAGGATGCTTTGGGCTGATCCTGCGTTGAGTAGGGGGTTGGACTAGATGGCCCGTATGGCCCCTTCCATGATTCTGTGATTCTGTGATATCAGGGCTCTCTCAGCCTCACCTCCCTCACCAGGTGTCGTGGGGACAGGAAAGGGAAGGAGATTGTAAACCGCTTTGAGACTCCTAGTAGAGAAAAGCGGCATATAAGAACCAACTCTTCTTCTTCTGGAGCCACTGAAGAGGTCTCCAACATGGCAGCCATAATCAGCAGAGGTGACAAAGCTCTGTAGGCCGCCAACTGGTAGAAAGCAAAGTTCTTCTCTGGGCCCTTGAAGCTGTAACACCAATAACTGAACGGCTCCTTACCTAATATAAATAAAGGGGCTTAAGTGACATTTCAGGATGCTGCCTTGCGAGCCAGGAAAATCAGAAACAGTCAAGAGGGCCATACATCACACACACACCGCAGCCTACGGCCAAATGGAAACTTGCAGAATGTTAAATGTTTCCCAAGTGAAACTCTCGATCAACAAGCACAGTGTCAGAGCAAGGAACAGGGCCCGTGACAGTTGTTTGGACAAAGACCCTGTCAGCGCCCTAGTAAAGTCAAAACCTATTTTAAAGCTCGAGGTTTACAATACAGAGAGCCAGCCGGAGCCTTCTCCTGTATCAGAAACCCTGTTTCCTTGCAGGGACTTGATTGCGTGTTGATGCTTTGCTGAAAAATGGCCTCCCAGGTTATTTTTTTTAAGTCGCTTGTCTTTTTTAGAGCAGCTGGAATGAGCTGCTGAGTAAAAGATGGAACCGTTTGCCTTGTGCATTTGCTCATTGTTCATCTTCTTGGAAGACTCATTGGGAAAGAAGAAGAAGAAGAAGAAGAAGAAGAAGAAGAAAGAAGAAGAAGAAGAAGAAGAAGAAGAAGAAGAAGAAGAAGAAGAGTTGGTTCTTATATGCTGCTTTTCACTGCTGAAAGGAGCCCCCTATCACCTTCCCTTCCTCTTCCCACAACAGACACCCTGCAAGGTAGGCTGAGAGAGCTCTGACAGGGCTGCTCTGTGAGAACAGAACTATCAGGACTGTGACGGGGCCAAGCTCACCCAGCTGGTTGCAGGGGAATCAAACCCAGCTCATCAGATTACACGCTGCCACTCTTAACCATGACACCACCCTGGCTCTTTTCTGGGTACGTATGCCCTGAGGGCAGGGCCAGGATTCCTGTCTCTCTCTAGTTATTACATTTAAAAAATTCTGCCCTTCTTCTAGAGCAATGGTCCCCAACCTCCGGTTCGGGGACCGGTATCAGTGTGTGGATCAGTCAGTACCAGGCCGTATCTCCTCCTTGCCCTCCTCCCTGGCTGTTGCCTCGGAGGGCTGCCTTGCCACTCTGCCACCAGCTCACCTTTGGTGCTCTCCAGCGGCCACCATGACTGGGGCTCCCCCTCGGCGTGGCACTGTGCAGCTGCTGCTGGCAGCGCCCCCCAGCAGGCGGCAGGAACTCAGGGGTGCCGGTGGGAAAGCAAACAGAGAAGGGGCTCAGGTGGTGACATCCCTCGGCAAAAGACTACTGCCCCTCCTGGCCTCAGTAAAATTGTCAAGCATTGACCAGTCCCTGGTGATAACAAGGTTGGGGACCACTGTTCTAGAGAACTCAGCCTGGTGTGACTGGCTTTGCCCCTTCCCCATGTTCTTCTTTTAGGAAGGGGAGGCTGAAGGAGAGAGCGGCTGGTCCAAAAGGCAGTTTGGTGTAGTGGTTAGGAGTGCGGACTTCTAATCTGGCATGCCGGGTTCGATTCTGCGCTCCCCCACATGCAGCCAGCTGGGTGACCTTGGGCTTGCCACAGCACTGATAAAACTGTTCTGACTGAGCAGGAATATCAGGGCTCTCTCAGCCTCACCCAACCCACAGGGTGTCTGCTGTGGGGAGAGGAAAGGGAAGGCGAATGGAAGCCGCTTTGAGACTCCTTCGGGTAGAGGAAAGTGGCATAGAAGAACCAACTCTTCTTCTTCTTCTCATCATGCACAATTCCTGGCTGACTGTACGGGTGTCAGGTCTCCCCTGGAGACAGGCAAGGGCTGTAGGGGACAGGGCTAACCATTTCAGGTTAGGAAGCTCTTGGAGATTTGAAGGTGGAGCCAGGAAAGGTCAGGGACCCCAGTGGGGTACAGTACCACAGAGCCCACCCTCCAAAGTATACCCAGGAAGATGACAATACAGCATTTCAGAGGAGGGGCTTGATCTTCCTTCACTTGGCCTCAGAGAGGCCGAGGCCTTCATAAGAACATCATAAGAGCCCTGTTGGACCAAACCAGTGGTCCACCTAGTCCAACATCCAGTCTCCCACTCTGACCAACCAGTCCCTCTGCAGGGCCAGCAGCAAAGCATAGAGGTCTGAGAGTCATTGGAGGTTCTCTTTGGTCACCAGGGCTACTAACTCCTGATAGATCTATCTCCCATGAATTTGTCCGGTCCCCTTTTAAATCCTTCTATGCCCGTGGACATCACCATGTTTTCTGTCAGCAAATTCCGTGTTTTAACCTCTCTCTCTGTAAAGAAGCATTCCCTTTTGTCCATCCTAAACTTACTGCCCATCAGCTTTACTGGATGCCCTCAAGTTCTAGCATTTTGGGAGCAGGAGAAACATTTCTCATTGTCAGCACTCTCACCCTGGGCATAATTTTATAAACCTCCAACTTGTCCTCTGGAAGAAGTTCCCTACAGTTAGAGCGGTTCCTCAGTGGAACAGGCTTCCTCGGGAGGTGGTGGGTTCTCCATCTTTGGATGTTTTAAAGCGGGGGGCTAAAAAAAACATCAGATAGAATGGCTGATTCTGTGAATTTAGGCAGATTGGGAGTGGGTGGGCAGAAGGGATTGTGTCTGACCTTGGCTCTTGTGGCTCTTTCTTGCATGCGAAGGGAAATGCCAATTGCCACTTTGAGATCAGGGTGTAAGCTACACGGAGCTTTTATTCCAATCCCAGGTCGATTCAGTCCCTGCCATTTCCATTTTGATTTTGTCAGATTTAAAATTCCCCTCTGCAACAGGTATGATTGATCCGGAGTAACCCTACCTTTATCCTGGAATATCTTAGAGTGCTTTTAACTCTCAATATTTTCAGAATCGGATTGAGAAAGCATGGTAGAGAAACCCTGATTGGCCAGGGCTGCCCAGGTGACAAGCTTGCTTTAAAGGGGAAGCCCCTAATTTCTCAGCAGAAGCCTAATTTCTGTCATAGCGATTTGCGTCTTGGATTTTTTAATTATTTTTTTCTCCCTTCTCTGCTGTCTGCAATCCTCTCTCCCCCCCCCCCTTCAAGAAAAGAAAGAAAGAGGCTCCATCTGTGCTTGGCTCCTCCAATCCTCTCCCCCCCCTTCAAGAAAACAAAGAAAATCTGTGTTTGCCTCCCCGTTCCCCTTCTGACCCTCCCTAAGCACGTGCAGAACACTTTTCTGTTTCAATGGGGGGGGGAGCGGAAGACCCGAGTTCAAATCGATCTGAATTCAACAGGATTGACAATGAAATAAACAAAGTAAGTACAGATTCAGCCCAGGAGGTGAATTTCCTCTAGACCAGACTGGCCAGGGATTCTATTTTTTTTTTAATGGGGGCATCATCTGTGCATGGAATTGGGGTCATGGTGAATGGGCAGGTAGTTGTGAGTTTCCAACTCCATGATTCTATGATCTCTTTCCTAAACTGAAACCTCTAAGCTTATTTATTTCATATATTATTAGACTTATATACCCCCACTCCTGACCAGCCAACTTGAGGCTTGTAGAAGGGGAAGGGGGAAGGATCCATTCTTTCAATTAACTCCTCTGTTGTCTCAGACCCTGTTTTCTCTGCCTGACCCACCTCACTTCCAGAACCCCAGTTCATGTTCCCTGACCCTTCACTAAAATGTCCATTTATAAATATAAATCAAGTTTTTGGATACACATACAGTACGTGGAGGACCAATAATGACAGATGTTTAGATCTCCAGCCTCCTTGCTTTGGCACTTGAACGTTCCCTTGCCAGATGGTACGGACACATGACAAAAGCAAACTTTCATCCTCAGAGCTTGCAGATGTCAGAACATACTGCCTTTGCCAGCCTCCTCTCCCCTGTTCTCCTCGTTCGGCTGCCGCAATGGGTCACAAAGCACTGAGCAAATGGTTTAATTCAGCCTTTCTTGACTTTTTAATCCTGGAGAATTCCCTGAAACATTCTCCAGTCCTTGAGGGACCCCAGAAGTGGTGCAATCGTGCAGAATGTGGTTGGGAAGCAGAGCTGTGGACACGCCCACCCAGGGCCCCTCCCCTTCCCACCCCCTCCAGGCCCATCACTGGCCGTTGTTGGGTGGGGTGGGTGGATATATATGGTCACATCACCTGATAAATGTATGTATGTATGTATGTATGTATGTATGTATGTATGTATGTATGTATGTATGTATGTAATCAATACATTAATCAATTAATTACTAAATTATTGAACTACTAATTAATATATAAAATAATTATTGATTGTTGTTGTTGTTAGGTGCGAAGTCGTGTCCGAGCCATCGCGAACCCATGGACAATGATCCTCCAGGCCTTCCTATCCTCTACCATTCCCCGGAGTCCATTTAAGTTTGCACCGACTGCTTCAGTGACTCCATCCAGCCACCTCATTCTCTGTTGTCCCCTTCTTCTTTTGCCCTCAATCGCTCCCAGCATTAGGCTCTTCTGCAGGGAGTCCTTCCTTCTTATGAGGTGGCCAAAGTATTATTGGTGATAAAATAATAAAATCAGTAATAATAAATAATTATTGATAATAATTAATAATAACCGTTTTGAAAGGGTGGGGTGGGTCGACATGACCATATACGGTCATATCACCCAATAAAAGTTTAACAAATTAAATATATATATACCAGTTGGATGATGTTATATATATATATATATAAATTAACTCCCACCTTCGTTGAGATAGCTTGATTTAATTTTTTTTTGGTCTTAAGAGTCAGTCCACACCATGTGTCTCCCGTATCCTCATTCATCAGTGTAATGCGACCCTAAACGTAGGTCCCCCTATAGGGAGTCTGTGGCTCAGAGACAGAGCATTAGCTTTGCCTGCAGAAGGTCCCAGATTCAATCAGTCCCCAGGACCTCCAGTTAAAATGATCAGATAGTAGATAGTGTAAAATGTTGGAAGCTGTGCCCTCTGCGATGTCTCGTCCCTCTGCCTGCAGGAGGAGAACATTCCTTACCATAGAGTCAGTGAGATAGATAGGAACACTGACCACTCACCTTTTTGAGCTCTCTCATGGCTGTCCCTTTAAGGATAGACTGAGTCTCTTTGGGACAACTTCCTGTTTCCTGCTTTGTCTTCTTCCATTTTGCCTGCTTACACTATGGTGGGTGTAGAGATGCTTCCTGCACCTCTCTCCATCCATTCCAACCAGTTAAATTAGGGCCTATTTTCTTGCCTTTTTGGTCTAGAATGGCGTTCTCTAATATTAGTTTAATAGCACAACCAGACTATGTGCTTTCTTTCTTTCTTTCTTTCTTTCTTTCTTTCTTTCTTTCTTTCTTTCTTTCTTTCTTTCTTTCTTTCTTTCTTTCTTTCTTTCTTTCTTTCTTTCTTTGTTGTTTTTGGCCTACATGAACTCAGTATCCAGCAACACTGCGCTGAGCACACTAGCTTAATTAAGCACTCTGCTCACTTTTCTGGATATTGTAGGTCCATACAACGGGTCCTGCCATTCAATATCCTCATAAACATCCCTCCTGCAAGAGCTGCTGCCAGTCAGAGTATGCAATACTGATCTTGATAAACGCATTATCTGGCTCAGCAGAAGACTGCTTCAGGGGGTTACACCCTTCTGAGCCCATTGACTTTAAAGGACTTTGAAAGGTATCTACACATTTCTGTACCGAGAGAACCGTCTATGGCAGATGTTCAATCATGGGGTAGTTTTGTAAAGCACAAGACATCAGACATTGACCAAGAAAACATACGTTCACATCCTTACCTATCCAAGAAACTTGTAGGGTGAGCTTGGACCAGTCACCATTTCCCAACCTACCTCACCTCCAAGTACAGTTGTGAAGGTAGCAAAAAGCACTTCCCTTTCTCCAAAACTGAAGCAAACCTCCTTTTCTCTTTTTCCCTGTGTACTGTAGGTTCTGATCCAAATCAGGCCCTGAGGAATGTTTCAAAAATCACTGGTAGCTCCAGACCTGAAACTTCTAGGGCACGTCCAGACCTGGAGCACACCTGGAAGAACAGGAGGATGGGGTTAAAGGCATGCAGAATTTCATGCCTCAATTAAAGGCAAAATTAGTTTTTCTGGGGAGAAAATGTAGCAGCCGCAAATTCACATTGCAAGGATTATATCTGCTGAAAACCATGTTGTCCTTGTCTAAAATCCTGCACGAAAAACTGCACCAACAGACTTGGAAGCCCCTCCTGGACGCACTCCCAAGGCCCAAATGGATGAGAGCAAGCTTTGGCTTGCCCCGTGCCATTGGAAACACTCTGCACATGCTCAAAGGTGCTGTCCTGTGCTTTGATTTCATTCTAATGGAGGGACCAGGCATTAAAATCCCACTTGGGAGGTTAGGTTCAAACGATGCGTGCCTCATCCATGCGCTGGAAGCCTCCAGGATAAGCCCCGAGGCTTTGAGTGTGCAACCCCGCCGTATGGTTTGGCGCTGCAGCCCGGAGTATTTAGTAGCAGGAGGATGTATCCCTCACTCGTATTGCTGGCACGTTTCAAAGCGCAAAGAGAATAGCCTTTTGTCTGAAAACCTGGAAGCGGCACAGGCCTCCGGGCCTCTCGCTCAGCTGTGCAAATGGAAAAAAAGGGGGGAGATTGCGTGCGCTTCACTGGTACGAAGAAGCAGAATGTGGTAGGTGATTTCACCGGCCTCCTGATTTATGGGGAATGACAGGTGTGGATTTCTAAGGCAAGCTGCCTTGCTGTCATCTCTTGTAAACTTCGGAGATAGGGAGGCCCAGAGATCTATTTCAGAACGTCTCTCTCTCTAGAACAAAACACACTTGAACAAAATTGCTGGTGACTCATTTCACAAGAGAAATAGGACAGGCGCAAACCTGGGATGTTCTCTAAGCTACATGTTCAGATTGGTGTCAGTGCCTTTCTCCAGGGAAGTATAGTTCAGCAAGGGGATGTGACCCTTAGCAAACTACAATTCCCAACGTGCTTTGGGGAAAACAGCATCCAACTGGTATAAAACAAATATGAGTTTGTCTGGGAGACATGTACTCAAGTGGGGGAGGGCAGGGAATAGACGAACTCTCTACTTACTTCTGAATTCTGCTGAAGGTCAAATTCTGGGCAGATCTGAGGTTTGGATCCTGGTGGATCTTCATTTGACTAGCTTCGTCGATGGCAAAACTAGACTAAGAAACTCCCCCAAAGTAGGATTCCCAGCTCTGGGAAATACCTGGAGAATTTGGGGGTGGAGCCTGAGAAAGGTGGGGTTTGGGGAGGGGATGGATCTCAGCAGGGTGCAATGCCATAGAACAGGCATAGTCAACCTGTGGTCCTCCAGGTGTTCATAGACTAAAATTCCCATGAGCCCCTGCCATCAAATGCTGGCAGGGGCTCATGGGAATTGTAGTCCATGGACATCTGGAGGACCACAGGTTGACTACCCCTGCCATAGAAGACAAGGAAAACTCAGTGAGAGTGCAGTAAAGCAGTGGTGACACATACGTAAATATCCATAGGACTAAGTAACCATTAAATGTCAAACGTAGAAAAGTCCTTTTTTGGAGGGGTTGAGTTTAATGGCGAATTCACATATATCATACAAACCTCATCGAGGTATAGCAGAAAATTCAAAATACAAGTCCATTCTATGCAAATGTTATATATGTTTTATGTAAACCACCCAGAGCCGTAGGGAAGGGCGGTATTAAAATCTAAATGAATGAATGAATTAATGAATTAATGAATGAATCATAGAGTTGGAAGGGGCCATACAGGTCATCTAGTCCAACCCCCTGCTCAATGCAGGATCAGCTCTAAGCATCCTAAAGCATCCAAGAAAAGTGTGTATCCAACCTTTGCTTGAAGACTGGCAGTGAGGGGGAGCTCACCACCTCCTTAGGCAGCCTATTCCACTGCTGAACTTCTCTGACTGTGAACATTTTTTCCTGATATCTAGCCTATATCGTTGTACTTGAATGAATGAATACACAAAAACAAATAAGGCAACTTCCCACTTCCTATCCAAAGTGGTCATATCCATATTGGGTATGAAAATTCCTTTGAATGAGATGACATGGTTGACAAAAAGTCCGCTATTGAACTGATACGCTTTAAACCAGAGTCTCTAATTCCAATGCACAGTTAGTTACCAAGCGATACAAAAACCAACCAATACTCTAAAGAAAAAAACAAACAAACATAAACCCAAAGGAACATAGTAGCCAGGCAAAATATGTTCAAATGATAGTTAGAGATGATAGTTAATACAGTAGATAAAGATAAAACAGGTATCCGGCAACTCCCTATTTCGATCTTGCCTTTCTCAATTATCTTTAAAACTAGTATCAAAGCCCATTTTAAAAATGGGCTTTGAAAGGGGCAGCAGGCAGGAGGGTGTCAGAGGGTGGCCGCGGCTCCCTTTGGCCTGCAAAGCGAGCTAAAGGGAGTGGCACCCCCAGCCGATGGTGATAGCAACAGGGTTTTGCAGTCCACAGGGATGCTCCAAACTACCCCACCCAGCAGAAGCGTACCTGAGGGCCTCAGAGCCCTGTTTCTGCCTCTCTCCTTGTGGGCGACAATGGAGGCCACAGCCACAAGGCTTCTAGCAGGCAAGGAGGGAGGGTGGGAGGGAGCTGGAGGGGGAGGGCCAATCATGGTGGGCCTGGACGGACAGGGCTCCGGACAGTCTCCTCCCAGGAGGCTGTTTGCCAAATATAAGAGAGCGAAATAGAGTTAAGGATAAGTGTCTTTTATAAGGCTAATTTTTTTGATCTGTTCTCAAATGCATTCCGTGGCCTCTTTTTTCTGTTAAAACTAGCTGTCCATAATCCCTCCCCCACCAAAATGAGCCTCCCTATATCGCCATTGATTAGGGAAGAAAAGAAGGAAGAGGGGAAGACAGTTCCAAGTTGGATCTCCTCGCTTCATGCCTACGAAGCAAAGTTTCGTGACGTCGGAGGTGAATCAAACAGACGATTTTTCTGTGATACCATAATACAAACTTAAAAACAAACAAACAAGCCCTGCAGTGCTATATTCATCCATGTATCCTGAGGTGCACATAAGGAATGTGTCTAAGAGCCACTGTGTGGATTATGGCTGCCAAGTCGGCCAACGGTATCATTCCGAGTTCGTCGCGAAGGTCGCTTTGCTCGTAACGGCAGACTCTCCTGTTTACAGTGATTTCGCCAAAGGGTTCTGTTTCATATCATGCGCGAACAGCTTCTAACATCGCCCTGGTAAATAGAGCGTCATCAGATTTCCAGTCCTTCCTGGGGAATTTCTCTCCTTCCCCACCTCCTGTTCTATAAATGTTTGTCTTTATCATACCTCTTCCTCTGCCCTTCCCCGTCTCCCCCCCCCCTCCCCAGTCTGCTTTCGCTCTTCTGCTCAACGCCAGGATGGCATGTTCATTGCGACGTGGACCAAAGACCCCGCAGCCCTGAGCAGCTGGGGCCAAGGTGCACCCTGCTGGCTTCGTGCATCCGATTACATTCACAACTTCTCCGGCCAGGCCCTGAGCAGCTGAGAGAAACGGCTTCCCGTTAAACAGCACGCAGCCCCGAGTTGGCTTGGACCAAAGACAGATAAAGAGAAACCACCAAGACGAACCAATCAAAAAGCCGCTTCTGGTCCCTTGGCATCTTGCAAGCAGGAAAACTAGAGTCAGATCCCGTTGATTTATGCGCACGGTGCTCAGCGCCAGACGTACACAGGGGTAGACATGTAGGTTAAAACTCGATCCCCCTTGATTATTTTCCCCCCATCCAAGCTGTGTTGTGTTTGGCAAGGAAGGCTCCTGGAACGAAGAGCAGCTTGCAAAGGTTTGGCTGCGATGAGTTCTGCGATAGGCTTATGTGCAGGCAAAATGCACAGCCTGCGTCGAGAACTCGTATTTTCTTTTGGGAATGTTAACCCTTGGATTGCAGCCGTTTACCTGACGCAGGATGGACGCTTGCTCTACAATTCACGGTTTCGCAAGCTGCTTGGGCAATATGCAAACATTTCCAGTTTTATTTATTTATTCGTAGGTCTATTTGTAGTCTGCCACTCCTGGACCTGCCAGCTTACGGCAGTTCACAACAAAGGTTAAAAATATGATAAAATACAATGGAATCCCAACCCCAAGGCTCCCCCCACACACCAGTCCTCACCATTCCAACCCCCCTCCACCACCGCTCAACTAGGATCACTTGCCGAAATGTTAAGGCTTTAAAGCAGGGGTGGTCAAACTGCGGCCCTCCAGATGTCCATGGACTACAATTCCCAGGAGCCCCTGCCAGCGTTTGCTGGCAGGGGCTCGTGGGAATTGTAGTCCATGGACATCTGGAGGGCCGCAGTTTGACTACCCCGGTTTTAAACCAATCAGAAGTTGGGTTAGATTTGCTCTGTCCCCCAAGTCCTTGATTCTATTTACCCCTCCATAGGACTCCAACCGTATTTTTGTATTTTTCCATCTTCTGAGATATTTTTCTGATATAATCTATTCATTTTTTCAACCTGATTCATGCACCATTCAGTCAATACGTTAGGGATGTTAGAGACGAGACGATGTTTCAGCCGTATCTTTATTCTATACTGTTTGATATTGTTGTATTTTATGGTTTTTATGTCAGGGGGTTTAATGGGATTTTTTAGATTATATCTGATATTTGTAACCCGCCATGAGCCTTCGGGGAGTAGCGGGAAATAAATCACAAAATAAATAAATAAAATGAATAAATATTAAACACACACTAGGCCAGGAGTGGCCAAACTGGGGGTCTCCAGATGTCCATGGACTACAATTACTATGAGGTCAGTAGGGCTCATGGATGGATGGATGGATGGATGGATGGATGGATGGATGGATGGGTGGGTGGATGGGTGGGTGGGTGGGTGGGTGGATGGATGGATGGGTAGATGGATGGATGGGTGGATATCTTACAAGAGTATAAGAAGGATGGTCTAATAATCAAACCAAACAGAGAGAAACAGATCTATCCAATGGCAATACAATAAATATATTCATAAAGGAAAGAAAAGTGTCCTTTTTGTTGTAGTTTTCCTTATCTGTTTATTCTGTAGGACTTCTGTCAAAACGTAATCCAGGAAATATCCGTTTTCAGTGAGATTCTTTCCTCAGTGACAAGTCCTCCGAGTCTTCAATATTTTTATCAATTTTATAAGTATTGAGAATACCGGTCTGGGGAACGTGTCAATACAGACCGGTATCCCCATACCTATGTGAGCCTGTGGCCAGTATTATATTATTCTTATATATGAGGTTTAAATTCTCGATACTTATAAAATTGATAAAAATATTGAAGACTCGGAGGACTTGTCACTGATGAAAGAATTTCGCTGAAAACGGATATTTCCTGGGTTATGTTTTGACAGAAATCCTACAGAATAAACAGATAAGGAAAACTACAAAAAAGGACATTTTCTTTCCTTTATGAATATATTTATTGTATTGCCATTGGATAGGTCTGTTTCTCTCTGTTTGGATGGATATCTTGCCAGTTGATATTCATCATGAGAGCCAGTTTGGTGTAGTGGTTAGGAGTGAGGACTTCTAATTTGGCATGCCAGGTTCGATTCTGCGCTCCCCCACATGCATCCAGCTGGGTGACCTTGGGCTCCCCACAGCACTGATAAAGCTGTTCTGACCGAGCAGTGATATCAGGGCTCTCCCAGCCTCACCCACCTCACAGGGTGTCTGTTGTGGGGAGAGGAATGGGAAGGCGACTGGAAGCCGCTTTGAGACTCCTTCGGGTAGGGAAAAGCGGCATATAAGAATCAACCCTTCTTCTTCTTCATCCATCTATTACCTTCTGAAATCTGATGAGATCAAGTTAGCCTGGGTCATCCAGGTCAGAGCTGGCAAAATATAAATTACATAAATTCCTCTTGCCCACTCACTCACAATCTGCCTAAATTCAGTATTTTGGTCAGATGAATATCTAGCCTTTGCTTAAAAACTTCCAAAGACGGAGAACCCATCGCCTCCTAAGGAAGCCTGTTCCACTGAGGAACCACTCTAATTATCAGGAACTCCTTCCGGATGTTAAGCCGAAAATTCTTTTGAATTAACTTCCTGCTGCCTTTAACTTCTCCTAGCCCTATTTCCTTTTCCAGTGACTCTTATCTTCTCAGCAAGTGTCCAAAGTACAACAGTCTCAGTTTGGTCATTTTAGCTTCAAAGGGAGAGTTTACACCTGATTGGATCTAGAACCCACTTCTTGGTCTTTTCGGTGGTCCATGGTATCCATAAAACCCTCCTCTAATTCCACATTTCAAATGAGTCATCTTCCTTCCTGTCAGCTTTCTTCGTTGTCCAACTTTCCCTTGTAAAGCGGATCAATTCAATTCGAGGCCGCTAGCTGAAGCGACGATTTGTAAAGGGATATTCTTCTGTTCTTCCCATTGCCCTTGCATCAGAGCTTAATAATGCAATGTTTTGTTTGCTTTGTAATGAAGACTTTGGCTGGGGGAAGGGATGGTGAAAAGAATGGGCAGCAGCAAAATAACACAAGGAACGGATTTGATTTCATGCCGGGTAATTTCCACAAGCTGTGTCAATACTCAAGCGGAGAAAGTCTTTTTTCTTGGGAGACTTTGGGATTGGACAGATGTGGGCAAGAGGGAACCTATGTGAAGTCTTTCAAAAAAAGTCTCATTGATTTCTGTGGGAATAGCAAGAGTTTCAAACTGACCAATCACTGGAATTGAAACATTTTCAACTTTGCCTGGTTCATGAACTTTGTTACAGGAAAGAGGGTTCCTTGAAGTTGCATCCTGAATTGAGGTCCCAGTCCTTGCCAAATCATGGAATCATAGAATTGGAAGGGGCCATACAGGCCATCTAGTCCAACCCCCTGCTCAACGCAGGATCAGCCCTAAGCATCCTAAAGCATCCAAGAAAAGTGTATATCCAACCTTTGCTTGAAGAATGCCAGTGAGGGGGAGCTCACCACCTCCTTAGGCAGCCTATTCAACTTGAGTTCCCCTATCCACCTAGGTATATCCCACCCCCGCCCAGAAAAAGAGACAACATTATGTTGGATGAGATGCAGAAGAGGACAACCAAGATGAACTGGTTTGGATCAGCTGAAGAGGATCTGAGAAGGAAGGGGTTAAGAGGAAAGGGTTATGAGAATTCTCTCTGACAATTTCCAAACTGGAGGATTCACGCTAGTTTTCAGGTTGGAGTTTGAGTAGGGGTGGGCTGGCCCACCTCTTCCTGCTCCCGCACGGGGGAGCATTTGGCCTGGTGCACCTTGTCTGCCCTAGATTTATGCTCTCTCTCTCTCTCTCTCTCTCTCTCTCTCTCTCTCTCCCCACACTCTCATTGGTTAGATGTTAAGCCTCTTAGGGCCTAGTTTGCCTTCTGTTTTTTCATCTTGTATCTTCTTCTCTGTCTTGGAGCTGTAGCTGTAGCAAGCTCACTTTTTTGAAGTTAACCTAGTCACAGTAAGTGAAATGTACCTACATGAATATGACATGTAAGATGTGCTTCTAGTTTTCTGGGTAAAATTTCTTTCTCTTGTTCCCATTGGAGTCAGATCATCTTTGTTATTCGTTTGAACAGCATTTGTCCCTTAACTGGGAAAGGAGGAGGATCGGGGGACTTCCAAAAAAGCTTCTGGGCTTCCTGTCAAACGTAAGAGAACTCACAACTAGCTTCTTAATAATCAGAAAGCTTTATTGAGAAGTACTACACGCATCAAGACTGGAGAAGTCAAATCTGACCTGAATACAGATTTGCTTCTTCTTATCAATACAATTCTCCCGCCCAAAACTTGAAAGTTCCCAAAGGAGGGGGGAAGGACAGAAGAGGCACATGCAATTAAAACAGTGATACATTCTCATGGCCTTGACTGGGTGATAGCGAAACCAGACCCAGCCGAGAGGCCTCAACAAGTGATAAGAGTTACAACAACATATTTCACTTATAATTGTTAGCAGGAATATAGGACCTGTGGCAACCAGGCACCAAGCAATGTAACTGTCATGGAAGAACTCAGGCTAATTTATGACAGAGATTCTACAATCCTGACACTTCCAAGGGAAATGATCATCTTAAACATTTAACCCAATAGCAACACCTTTGCTATGAGGACCTTTCCTATGAGCTTAAAGAGTTTAGGGCTTCAGTTTAAAGAAAAGATGGCCAAGGAGAGGACCTGATAGAGGTTTATAAAATTATACATGGGGTGGAGAATACGCATAGCAGGAGCTTTTTATCTCTTCCCCATAATACTAGAACCCAAAGGCACCTGGTGAGGATTTGGGACTCTTGTCTTTAAAACTAAATATCCTCAGACTTTGTAGTCTGAAGAAGCCGGATGGAACAAGCAGGATTTGGTTGAATGAAAGAAAAACCTAGTGGGAAACACGGGGAACTCATCAAAGAACACATGCACATAATTAATGTGCATGACATTTAGAAGTTAAAGCAGCAACAAATGGCAGCATTGTTCCACTAAAGAAAAGAAAAAGAGAGGCAGGGGTAATCGGTTCCCTTCAAGAAGCTGAATTTTCCGCCACAAAGGTGAGCTAGAGCCAAGAGATGCATCCACTCCAGGCTGGCCTGAAGGCATTTATATGAGGGGGAAATGATTCAAAGACTGTTTAGCTGGAATGAATGGAGACCTTTTCGAGTCATCCAAGATGGGATGGATTCAGACACTTGCTTCAGAGGTCCATGTAATGTATATGTGGTGCTCCTGTAATGGCTGTTGTACATTGTGTGCAGTGCTCCTGTGTTGGTTGCTGCAATGGGCGTGCAAGCCTTCTGCTCCTGTAGAGTGCCCCCCAGTAAATTTCCATTTCTTCCTCCACTGAAAAAATATTCCATCTGGGAATGGAGCCAAATCAGTTGCCGTCACATCCATCGAGCCCTTCTTCCATGTGGAGCTTCTGGAGAGAGGGAGAACTGAGAGCCATGCTTGTGTCTTTGTAAAGGGTTTTTACCGTATTGTTTTTTGGTGGGACATTTGGACTCGGTTTGATCCTGAGTCCCTCCAGAGAATTAGAGATGCAGAGTAACAGAGTGTTTTGAAAGTATGCAGTTATTAGTTACCTTTGTGGATGAGGCACAAATACTCACAGTGCTTTGAAGTTTAAAAGAGAGAATCTTTACTGGAAAGATTATACAGAACACATATCATATTCATCTGCTTCAGTCTCCTTACTGCAACAGAGTACAAAAACTTAAAGTGTGGCTACAAAAGAAGCGCATTGCAACCCTCTATGGCTAGGGTGCAAGCAGACAACATGACCAGACATTAGCAGATGGAGAGAGCAGAGCCTTAATGGCTGCTGCCTGCTTGCTTCTGCAAAGCGCGCACTTCGCTGCTCTTCTTGAAGAAGCAGAAAGTGGGTGGGAGTCCACATTAAACAAAGGAATCCCCAGCCATGTGCTTGGGATATTCCCCCCTGCAACCTTCAAGGGACCATCAGGTGTCACTAGTGAGCAATCTGGAACAGTTTAACAACTTAAACAGCTTAACAATTTAACAACAGCTTAACAACATCCCTTCGAGGCTGAATGCAGCAAATGACTTGCTGACTACAATTTCAAAATTTTTAAAGTGCAATAAAGTTTGAATCCACTGGCATCTTTAAGACCAACCAAGTTTTATTCAAGGTATAAGCTTTCCTGTGCATACAAACACAAAAGTTTATACCTTGCCAGGAATGTGGTAGTCTAAAAGGGGCCCCTTCCAACTCTGTGACTCCAAAATGGCTGCCTACGGAGGTGGTGAGCTCCCCCTCACTGACAGTCTTCAAGTAGAGGCTGGACAGAGACTTCTAATGGATGTTTTGTACTGATTCCGCATTGAGCAGAGGGTTGGGCTAGATGGCCTGCATGGGTCCTTCCAACTCTATCATTCTATAAACACAGGATGTCGTCTTACATTGCCAGAGCGTTGGCTCGTATCACTCAGAATCATCTGTTTGGGATGGCAGAAGCTTTCCAAGGCTTTGTGCAGAGGTCTTCTTGAGCACCTGCTCCCTGATAGACCCTGCATGCAAAGGATGCGCTCAGCCACTAAGCTATGTCCCTCCACGATGTCCAGCATGCCAAAGAGCCACTGTGCAGCACCTGGGAATGTATGGAACAGATCAAGGAAAGGATGGTATCAGCTTTAAGGAAGGTGCCACCAGCCATGTCAGAACCGCACATGTTAGATGTTAGAACCATTCTGTGCAGCTTGCACTGCGTAAGCATTAAGCCAAAACAGATTTCTGCCCCCCCCCCCAAGAAACCGGGGAAATATTGATTAATGTGACTTAAATGGAAAGTGGATGAGGATCAAAGAAGAGCTACGGTAGCGTTTAACACTCACAGTTCCTTTTGAAACCCAAAATTCCTTTGAAGTGCAGCAGAGCGTCCGGCCATTAAGAGCGGTGAGACTGGAAACCAGTGGAGAACATTAAAGGCAAAGTAGCATAGCCCTGAGCGACTGATGTGGCGCGTTTCGGCCTCAGAAATGGTTTTGCAGGGCGTCTTAGGCAGGCAGATTACAATTGCTTCGTGTTGTTGGGGATGCTGAATCAAAGCAGAGGCAAATAGGGTTCCCCACTTCTTTTCAGCCCTGACCTCATGTCTGGCCTTATCAGATCACGGAAGTTAGGCAGGGTCAACCCTGGTCAGAATTTGGATGGGAGACCACCAAGGATATTCAAGGTTGCTATACAGAGGCAGGCAATGGTAAGCCACCTGTGATCTTCTCTTGCTGTCTTGGTCCGGGCAGCTGCAAGAAGAAAGTGGACAATCCCAATAACACAGTAAGGGGGTGGGGGGAATCTGTCCATGGTTTTTGACTAAACTTCCCCATACATGTGAGCCAAAGGCCATATATATATTATTTAAATTATTTAAATTTCATTATCTAAATTCTGCCAAGAAGTATTGATCCTATTGAAGGACTTCACTAGCAAACATTAAGTTGAAAAACAACCACTGATGAAAACTCACTTGAAAATGGTTTTAATCTGGAGGCCATTTTGGTTGTTCTATTAAAAGAAGAGATAAGACACTTTTAGTTACATTTATTGTGAAATTCTTTATTGTATCCTAGGGTAGGTTCTTTCTTCTGTTATTATACTCATTTCGCACTGTCCTTTTTTCGTGGTATACTCACTTCGTCAGTGGCAATAATCACAGAATCATAGAGTTGGAAGGGGCCACACAGGCCATGTAGTCCAACCCCCTGCTCAATGCAGGATCAGCCCAAAGCATCCTAAAGCATCCAAGAAAAGTGTGTATAATGAGTCTAAATCGCAAAATATCCTCATTAGGATAACATACTGTATCAAATCATAATTGGAAATGTACAAAAATGTCCATATCTCCACAAAGGGGTATTAATCAATTCAATATATTCAGTCTCAGTGTAAAAGCAAGATGGTAAGATATGAATTCACAGGCTTTTTGGCCGTTAGAAAGTTTGAACATTTGTTCTAACAGTTACTTTTAGATTACAGACAGAACACAGAGAGATTGAATATACTGAACTGATTAATACCCCTTTGTGGAGGTAATGGACATTTTTGTACATTTCCAATTATGATTTGTTATATTTGTTATAATAATAAGGACATTTTTGTGATTTAGGACTCATTACTGTCATAGAACATACATAGAACATACATGATGCACACTTTTCTTGGATGCTTTAGGATGCTTAGGGCTGATCCTGCGTAGAGCAGGGGGTTGGACTAGATGGCCTGTATGGCCCCTTCCAACTCTATGATTCTATGATTCTATGTTGTTCTGTGAGAATCACCCTGAGCCTCAGGGGAGGACGGTGAATGAATGAATGAATGAATGAATGAATGAATGAATGAATGAATGAATGAATGAAATAGGCCAGGCAGCTGGCCTATTCCTCCTTGGAGGAATCAGAAAAATCATGCGGAGGAGTGGGAAATCAGCTCCAGTTCTCCAGAGCAGAGTCTGCCACTCTTAACCATTACAACTTCTCAACCAAGTGTTGAAGAGGACTTCCTCCAGGTTGCAGGATATGTCTGGATGCCAGGCTGCCATAGAGCAGTGCCCTCAGAATGACCCTGATTTCTCCAGAATGCTAACCCCAGAGATTTAGGAATATGTTTGCTTTAATTTCCCCCCCTTTCAGACCAAACTATTTGCAACAGCTTCGTTATTGACGAACAAGCCGGGCTTTCAGGAAAAGAAGCTTATGGAGCATTCACATACCGGAGTCCTGAGAGGAGGCAGGAGCCGGTAGGCCCTTGAACAGCCTGACGGAGGCAGCCATTTTATGGGCCTCGTGAAAACGGCTTGACATCTTTTCACATGATTGAGACCAGAGGCCCAGTAACTGCCGTTCCTCGTCCCCGGAGAGAACTCGTTCATTTGTTATATTTTTATTTCGCTTTTCGGAAAACAATGATCTCCCCAAGGAGCCCGGAGCAGTCAAGAAACACACAAGGTCCTGCCCTCGCATCGACAAATAATAAAAAAGAAGGCCGAGATGAGTGTGGTGTTACTTCACTGACATAAGTTGTTATCATTAGTACACCGAGACGGCGTCCTACGTACTTCCATGAGGGAATTAATTAAGTAGCTTAAAGAAAAGCAGACCACGAGGAAGGGCTTTAAATCAATCTCCGAGCCTAATTATTATTTATTTTTTTTAATGCCATTGTGCAGCTATGGAGCGAACCCTCTGGGTGCCGTTTTCTGTCACCTACGGCATTGTGAACGCACAAAAATAAACCGAGCCGGGAAGTACCGTTGCCAATTTTTCATTTTGAAAAACATGGTGGCGGGGAAAAGGGAAGCCAGGGCTGAGGAAACATTACAATGAGAATTGATTTTCCATATTGACTCCATCTGCAAACACTGTGGCTCTTAGCCCTCCAGATTAGAGTGAGAGATTTGTTTGCTTACAGCGTTTCTCAAATATGTTCCGGCTTCCACTCAAACACTGCAGCTGGAAAAGAGGCAGAAGAATAAATACCACCCACCCCCCTTGCAGAGGCTATTTCTGCATCCTCCCATCACCAACTTGGCAGGGTTTTCTGGCCTATCTGCTTTAGATGGATTTCGTAGTGATGATAAATGTATCCTTATGGCTGGGCAGAATCGATATGGGAAGAGGAAGAGAACACAGAGGAGGTTCTGCAGGTTCGTGTCTTCCTTCATACATCAGCAGGTGAAATAGATGGTGATGGCCATTGGTTTCAGTTGCACATCAAGGAAGCCTTTCTCAACATTTTGACCCTTGAGAAACCCCTCAAACATTCCTGAGGCTTCGAGAAACCCCAGAAATGGTGTGAGCGTGCAGAAGTTGGTTGGGAAACATGGGTGGGGACATGCCTACCTAGGGCCCCTCCCCTTCCCATCCCCTCCAGGCCCATCATTGGCCAATTTGGGAGGGTTTGGCAGATTGGCATGACCATGTATGGTCATATTGCCAGATAAATTGGTACATCTGGATCCTCGCTCACAATGAGGAAAACTTTGGCCAGCTATAGTTGGACAGAAGGAGAGGGTTAGAAGTCTTTATCACCATCTTTTAATGCTAAATGGTAAGGTTAATTTTAATGGGCTTTAGTGGGGCCATACTGGTTTTTATCATTTTATTGTGAACCGCCGCGAGTCCAAATGGAATGCGGCGGTATATAAATACAAAAATAAATAAATGAATGTTTAACAAATTTTAAAAATATATTAAAATCAATTAACTCCCACCCATTCAGGAAACCCTTCCAGGGCCATCAAGAAACTCCAGGGTTTCACAAAACCCTGGTTGGAAAAGCCTGCATTAAGGCATAGCTATTTGTATTGTCTAAGGGTTTTGATGGGTTTGGTATTGTAATTTTATGGGTTTTATACTCTACAAACTGCCACGAGACAGCTATTGTCGAGAGTGGTGGTCTAGAAATTGAAAGATTAATTAACCCACCCCTCTTGATATATGTTTTTAGATATTTATACTCTGCTTTTCTCCATAGTGGAGACACCAAGAGCTTACTTTATTATGCGTCTCACGGCCAATGGCTTGCATTGGAATGGGTTGTGTTTTAAGGTTGTGGATTCAAGCCTCAGACACGTCTATCAGGCCTCAGAAGAGGCAGCATGGAAATAGTCTAAATCCAGAAGAAGAAGAAGAGCTGGTTCTTATATGCCGCTTTTCCCTACCCGAAGGAGGCTCAAAGCGGCTTACAGTCGCCTTCCCATTCCTCTCCCCACAACAGACACCCTGTGAGGTGGGTGAGGCTGAGAGAGCGCTGATATCACTGCCCGGTCAGAACAGTTTTATCAGTGCCGTGGTGAGCCCAAGACCACCCAGCTGGCTGCATGTGGGGCAGCACAGAATCGAACACGGCATGCCAGATTAGAAGTCCGCACTCCTAACCACTACACCAAACTGGCTCTCTGCTTGTATGGGGCCTGGGCTTAGCTGTTGACTTGGACCAGAGTGGCGAACATGCTTGCCATCCTCCCCTTGCTATGCTGAAATCTCCACATGTGCTCAGCTGTACCTTATGGCTTCAGTATTCAACTGTATTAGGTCTGTGGGTTCAGTCTAGACACAGACACTTCAACAACACTTCCATGGGATGAAATTAATGCAAAAGAAATTCCATCTAAACATCCGGAGGAAGTTCCTGACAGTCAGAGCGGTTTCTCAGTGGAACAGGCTTCCTCGGGAGGTGGTGGGTTCTCCATCTTTGGAGATTTTTAAACAGAGGCTGGATAGCCATCTGATGGAGAGGCTGATTCTGTGAAGGCTCAAGGGGGTGGCAGGTTACAGTGGATGAGCAATAGGCTTGTGAGTGCCCTGCACAGTGCAGGGGGTTGGACTAGATGACCCAGGAGGTCCCTTCCAACTCTATGATTCTATGATTCAACTCCATCACTAATAGAACTTTTATTAACCAGCACGAAAACTGAACTGAACTGGAACAAGGAGAAAACACACAGGTTTTATATATATGCCAAATGCTTTGGGCCATGTCACTTGACATAGGCCACCTGCCCACGTTTTGCCTTCTGTCGTAGGGATGTCAGACTTCTACTATGGCATGAGACTTCCCACTGGCCAGCCACTCTCCCTACCTCAACTTGGAGGAGTATCAAGAGAAAAATAAGCAAAAACAAAATCACGATTGAGCCAATGGCATAACATCACTTCCGGGGAAAACGTGGAAGTGATGTCAGTTCTCTCTAGGAGTCACCAAAAACTCTACAACTATTCCATAGTTTCCAATGCTTCCTAGCACGTTGTGACATGACCTTCAGGTTTCCTCTGAAGTGATGCGCCCCCAATGCTCCCCCCAAATCCAAAAACATTGCCAGACCATGCATAGAAACCCTATGCCCTCTGATGCTCTGGCACAAACTCAGGTCTCACAACGGCATGCTTAATTTCCTTGGCCTCCAGCTGTGGAGAAACACTCATGCTACATGATCCAGTTGATGGGCAATCAGCTGTGAGAAGCGGTGGGAGGGGGGAAGAGTGTTTAGAGCTTTGAAAAACTTCTTAATTGGGCCAAAGTGTTTCCAGAAGGTCTGCTTTCAGCTCAGACAATGTTACGCCTCCTACCCTTAAGCGATCTTTTCTGCCTCCATTTGCCAAGGAACACCTCGTGCATCTGCCTTATAATCCCAGAAGGTCACAACAGATTCCAGGGGAGGGCAGTATAGCCAAAGACGCCTTTGGCTTGTATGGGCTTGGGCTTAGCTGTTGCCTTGGACCAGGGGTAGTCAAACTGCGGCCCTCCAGATGTCCGTGGACTACAATTCCCAGGAGCCCCTGCCAGCATTCGCTGGCAGGGGCTCCTGGGAATTGTAGTCCATGGACATCTGGAGGACCGCAGTTTGACTACCCCTGCCTTGGACCATCCAGAGAAAGTGATCTCCAGTTATCAGTTTCTTCCTTGACGCCCCCTTATCCCCTTCCTCGGAGCAGCTCCCCAAAATACGGAAGCAGCTTAATATCCTGCCTATTCTTCCACTGAAATGAATCTATGCTCACACGTACACATGCACACACACACAGATGCAAATACATGGACTCACAACCCCACCCCCAGGGCAAATTGTTAAATCTGAGGGTGTGTAGGAAGACAGGACCACTGGGAATTGAATCAGTTCTTTATTGTCACCCCAACATGACAGTAAGGTAAAGGTAAAGGTATCCCCTGTGCAAGCACCGAGTCATGTCTGACCCTTGGGGTGACGCCCTCCAGCGTTTTCATGGCAGACTCAATACGGGGTGGTTTGCCAGTGCCTTCCCCAGTCATTACCATTTACCCCCCAGCAACCAAGCTGGGTACTCATTTTACTGACCTTGGAAGGATGGAAGGCTGAGCCAACC
This sequence comes from Paroedura picta, assembly GCF_049243985.1. NCBI lineage: Eukaryota > Metazoa > Chordata > Lepidosauria > Squamata > Gekkonidae > Paroedura > Paroedura picta. The sequence goes on along the minus strand of NC_135373.1, from coordinate 118,245,398 downwards.
TTGAGCCGGCTGCTGGGATCGAACTCCCAACCTCCTGGCCAGACAGCTTCAGACAGCATTACTGTCGCTTACAACTCTGCGCCACAAAAGGCTCTAACATGACAGTATAAGATGCAAAATTGGGCTGAGGAAAAACTCATTGGTTACAGCCGCAATCCTTGCTCCCCATTGGCTGTTCTTAAGCTCCTGAGCTGAGATCTCAAGCTCCTGATTGAGTGTTTTAACCAAACTCATGCTCTGGTCCTCTGGGGAACTGCATACACAACACAAATCATATCTTATGTTGGAGCACAGCAATAAGGTCTCCCACCATATAGTTTAACCATGAAAAAGGGCTGTGGAGAAAGATAGGACTGGGGGTCCAACACTGGAGTAAGGTAGAAGGTGCACCCAATGGGCACACCATTTCCTAGGTTTCGATCTGCCCCAGTATGGAAAAAAGGCTGGCTGAAACTCTGTCTTTTTCCTGATCTTTGCTAATGGCAATCTGAAGAAGAAGAAGAGTTGGTTCTTATATGCCGCTTTTCTCTACCCAAAGGAGTCTCAAAGCGGCTTACATTTGCGTTCCCTTTCCTCTCCCTACAACAGACACCCTGTGGGGTGGGTGAGACTGAGAGAACCCTGATATTACTGAAGAAGAAGAAGAATTGGTTATATTATGCCGCTTTTCTCTGTCCGAAGGAGTCTCAAGGCAGCTTACAGTTGCCTTCATTTTCCTCTCCTCACAACAGACACCCTGTGTGAGAGGTGAGGCTGAGAGAGTCCTGATATTACTGCTCAAACAGCTTTATCAGTGCTGTGGCGAGCCCAAGGTCACCCAGCTAGCTGCATGTGGGGGAGCAGGAATCAAGCCCAACTCACCAGTCCACGCTCCTAACCACTACATCAAGCTGGCTGGGGATGGGTGGGGTATGGTTTCTATTGGGGGAACTGCATTGGCAAAGACGTGAAAACTCCTTCCCTCAGTAGCCTGGCCCTGATCCCGATCCCTACAGATATACACACATGTTTGGGGGGGGAGGGGAGAAGCGAACTATTCACAGACCCACAAAATAACGTGTACTTTGGCCCTTCGTTTTTCCATTGCGTCCCGGTTCCTCCGCTGAAACCACAGTGTTATTGGCACTTTCGTGCTAGCCCCTGTCTGTGAAACCGGTATAAAATCTTGCACAAAGGAACCAGATTGTTAGAGCCATCTACAAAATTTGCATCTGGATTCTATCAGGTTTCCCCCCCCCCCACTATAACAACTGTTGATAACTCTGATGTATATTCCAGGTAAGCTGGGTCTGCAGTTAATTCCCAGGGGCTTCTAATGGCAAAACTGCACTGTTTTCTAGCTGCAGAAACAAGACAACAAAGAATACAATTCTGTGCGGAAACAGATTTCCCATGTTTCGCGGGCTGCAAATCGTGCAGGTCGCAATTGTTTCGTTTTAATGAGTCTATCGGATGTGAGCAATGAAACTAAGAGGGGCCCAACGATTGGCCCACGCTGATTTATAACAACGTAGCAAAACACTTGATTGGATGAAACTCTTTTGGCACATGGCCTCAAAGACACTGGAAACCAGGAATAAGGAAAGAATATTATGATTCCACTATCTTATAACGAACCAAAACCCCCTCCGAAAAAATGCTTTAAACAGTTTTAAACAATTGTGCATCAAGAAAAGTGGTCAAGAAGAAGAAGGGGAGAAGGAGGAGTTGTTTTATCTACCCTGCTTTTCTCTACCAGGAGGAGTCTCAAAGCAGCTTACAGTCTCCTTCCCTTTCCTCTCCCCACAACAGACACCCTGTGAAGTTGGTGAGGCTGAGAGAGCCCTGATATTACTGAAGAAGAAGAGTTGGTTCTTATATGCCGCTTTTCTCTACCTGAAGGAGTCTCAAAGCGGCTAACATTCGCCTTCCCTTTCCTCTCCCCACAACAGACACCCAGTGAGGGAGGTGAGGCTGAGAGAGCCCTGAGATTACTGAAGAAGAAGAAGAGTTGGTTCATATAAGCCACTTTTCTCTACCTGAAGGAGTCTCAAAGCGGCTAACATTCGCCTTCCCTTTCCTCTCCCCACAACAGACACCCAGTGAGGGAGGTGAGGCTGAGAGAGCCCTGAGATTACTGAAGAAGAAGAAGAGTTGGTTCATATATGGCGCTTTTCTCTACCTGAAGGAGTCTCAAAGCGGCTAACATTCGCCTTCCCTTTCCTCTCCCCACAGCAGACACCCATTGAGGGAGGGGAGGCTGAGAGAGCCCTGAGATTACTGAAGAAGAAGAAGAGTTGGTTCATATATGCCACTTTTCTCTACCTGAAGGAGTCTCAAAGCGGCTAACATTCACCTTCCCTTTCCTCTCCCCACAGCAGACACCCAGTGAGGGAGGTGAGGCTGAGAGAGCCCTGAGATTACTGAAGAAGAAGAGTTGGTTCATATATGCCACTTTTCTCTACCTGAAGGAGTCTCAAAGCGGCTAACATTCGCCTTCCCTTTCCTCTCCCCACAACAGACACCCAGTGAGGGAGGTGAGGCTGAGAGAGCCCTGAGATTACTGAAGAAGAAGAAGAGTTGGTTCATATATGGCGCTTTTCTCTACCTGAAGGAGTCTCAAAGTGGCTAACATTCGCCTTCCCTTTCCTCTCCCCACAACAGACACCCAGTGAGGGAGGTGAGGCTGAGAGAGCCCTGAGATTACTGAAGAAGAAGAAGAGTTGGTTCATATATGGCGCTTTTCTCTACCTGAAGGAGTCTCAAAGCGGCTAACATTCGCCTTCCCTTTCCTCTCCCCACAACAGACACCCAGTGAGGGAGGTGAGGCTGAGAGAGCCCTGAGATTACTGAAGAAGAAGAAGAGTTGGTTCATATATGGCGCTTTTCTCTACCTGAAGGAGTCTCAAAGCGGCTAACATTCGCCTTCCCTTTCCTCTCCCCACAGCAGACACCCATTGAGGGAGGGGAGGCTGAGAGAGCCCTGAGATTACTGAAGAAGAAGAAGAGTTGGTTCATATATGGCGCTTTTCTCTACCTGAAGGAGTCTCAAAGTGGCTAACATTCGCCTTCCCTTTCCTCTCCCCACAACAGACACCCAGTGAGGGAGGTGAGGCTGAGAGAGCCCTGAGATTACTGAAGAAGAAGAAGAGTTGGTTCATATATGCCGCTTTTCTCTACCTGAAGGAGTCTCAAAGCGGCTAACATTCGCCTTCCCTTTCCTCTCCCCACAGCAGACACCCAGTGAGGGAGGTGAGGCTGAGAGAGCCCTGAGATTACTGAAGAAGAAGAAGAGTTGGTTCATATATGCCACTTTTCTCTACCTGAAGGAGTCTCAAAGCGGCTAACATTCGCCTTCCCTTTCCCCTCCCCACAGCAGACACCCAGTGAGGGAGGTGAGGCTGAGAGAGCCCTGAGATTACTGAAGAAGAAGAAGAGTTGGTTCATATATGCCGCTTTTCTCTACCTGAAGGAGTCTCAAAGCGGCTAACATTCGCCTTCCCTTTCCTCTCCCCACAGCAGACACCCAGTGAGGGAGGGGAGGCTGAGAGAGCCCTGAGATTACTGAAGAAGATTTGGTTCTTATATGCCACTTTTCTCTACCTGAAGGAGTCTCAAAGCATTCACCTTCCCTTTCCTCTCCCCACAACAGACACCCTGTTGGGTGGGTGGTGGGTGAGGATGAGAGAGCCCTGATGTGAGTGAGGCTGAGAGAGCCCTGATGTTACTGCTCTGGGAGAACAGTACTATCAGGGCTGTGACGAGCCCAAGGTCACCCGGTAGGCTGCATGTGGAGGAGCGGAGAATCAAACCCAACTCACCGGATTAGAAGCCACCACTATTAACCTCTGCACGAAACTGGCTCTCTAATCTTTGGGATGTCAAAATCTTCCAAATATCATCTGCAGGCTAAAAGCCATATTTAACCCTTCCATCTGGATCAAAATATCCATACCACAGAGGCTGCAATGTAATCAACACTTAAACATTAAAATGCAGGTGCCTAAAAATCTAAAACCTCAAGATCTGGACCTGTGCAGCAGAAATAGCAACAAGAAGCTCCAGGTAGCATTTTAGTTCAGGTTGCAACTGGATGGAAGGTACATTTCTGGGTAGAGGTATGTGCGAACAAGATCTGGGGGCACTTGTAGACTGTAAACCAGGGGTAGTCAAACTGCGGCCCTCCAGATGTCCATGGACTACAATTCCCAGGAGCCCCCTGCCAGCGAATGCTGGCAGGGGGCTCCTGGGAATTGTAGTCCATGGACATCTGGAGGGCCGCAGTTTGACTACCCCTGCTGTAAACTAAAGATGAGCTGACAGTGTGATGAGGTGGTAAAAAAAAGAAGAAGAAGCAAATGTATCAACAGAGGCATCACACTGAGATTGCAAGATGTCATAGTGCATTGGTCAGACCACACCTGGAGTCCGGCGTGCAGTTCTGGAGGCCTTGCTTCAAAAAGGATGTGGACCAAACAGAGAGGGAGCGACAAGAGAGCAACAAAGAAGACCTGGGACCTCATGCCTGATGAGGAAAGGCTGAGGGACCTGGGAATGTCCATCCTGGAGTAGAAGCAGTTGAGAGGGGGCAGGATTGCTGTCTTTAAGTATTTGAACCGTTGTCCCTTGGAGCAGGGCAAGGAGCAGTTCCTGTTGGCAGAAGAGGAGAGGACACGCAGTAATGGTGTTAAACTACATGTGGAACGGTACTGGCTAGATATCAGGGGGGGAAATTTCACAGTCAGAGTAGTTCAACAGTGGGATGGGCTGCCAAAAGAGGCGAATTGAGATCTACGGTAAAACTCCTCAAACTAAAAAGCCAGCGTCCTGGACAATCGCCTTCAAGTGGGATAATATTTCACAGCCGGGAAAGAATACTCTACCAGAGTTCTGCCGCTTGGAAGTTGAATGAATCTCTCCGGCACCCGGCAAGCTTCTAGCATAATCGTTTATGGATTTGAAGGGATTTATTCTAGCGGTGATTGTTTTTCCCGTCTTCAGGTTTGCGATTAGGGAAAAGGTCACCAGGAGATCATCTTCCATCGTGTGCCAGCTCAACGATGCAAGAAGACTGTCTGACGGTCCGTTTATTATTTATTTATTTACAAGGTTTTGAGAGTGCCTTTCCACCCGCTGCCTGTCCTGGAAAACCTCAGAGGGCAAACGGTCCCTTGCCTTTCAAAGCACACACTGGGGGCCAAGCTCTCCTACAGCCTTTCTCGACCTTTCTACCGTTGAGAAACCCCTGAAACTTTCTCCAGGCTTCGAGGAATCCAAGTGGTGGCGCAATTGTGCAGAATATGGTCAGGAAGCAGAGCTGTGGACACGCCCACCTAGGGCCCCTCCCCTTCCCACCCACTCCAGGCCTATCATTGGCCATTTGGGCGGGAGGCAGGTTGACATCATCATATATAGTCATAGCACCTGTTCAATAAAATATATAAAAATAATTAACTCCTACCCTTCTGAGAAATCCTTCCTGGGCCATCTAGGTCCCCCAGGGTTTCACAAAACCCTGGTTGAGAAAGCCTGGGTTGGCCTAGGATCCAGGAAATCCACATTCAGATTCCTACTGGTGCCATGGAAACTTGCTGGGTGTCAGACCTGGGGATCCCCTGGAATTATAGCACATCTCCAGGTGACAGAGATCAATTCCCCTAGAGAAAATGGCTGGAGGGTGGACTCCATAGCATTGCACTCCGCTGAGGTCCTTCCCTACCCCAAATCCCACCCTCTCCTGGCACCATTTTGAGAGGGTGGGGTGGGTCGACATGACCATATACGGTCATATCACCCAATAAAAGTTTAACAAATTTAAAAAAATATATTAAAAAATTAACTCCCACCCATTCGGGAAACCCTTCCAGGGCAGTTAAGAAGCCCCAGGGTTTCATGAAACCCTGGTTGAGAAAGCCTGCTCAAGTTCTATCCAGTGTTGCAGTTTTTGAGCATGTGTGTCTGCATGTTTGCCACTCCTGGAGATGTAGTGGGAGGAGCCTGAGGAGGGCAAGATTTGGGGAGGAGAGCAGGGTCAAGGCCATAGAGTCTACCCCTGCCCCATCGGCCATTTTCTTCAGGGGATCTGAACTATACTGCCCAGGGATCAGTTGTATTAGTGAAAGATCCCCAGGAACTGCCTGGAGGCTGGCAACCTGAGCACGTGCCACTTTCTTTGGCGATAGAATTCAGAATCCTTTTTCATTCTGCCATGCCGATTTGCCGCCAGCTCCGGCTCGACCGGAGAGCCCTTTTCGCAGGCATTTGAATGCCTCTCTGACTAAGACTTTGTATCCCAGCGAATTTATAATACATCGCGGTTAAATAAACAGTCGCGTTGTGTAATTATCTGCAGCTGCACAAACCTGTTTGCCCAAAATTCAGGAAGTGACAAGCATGGCTTTTTTTCCCCCTCTCCAGACATTCCCAGATTCCAAAGTTGTTTATTCCTAAGTGTTGGCTGCTCCTAAGTTTGCTCACCTTATTTATTTTTCCCCAAGTTACCACTGGAAAAGAGTTCAGTTTATTTAACCTAAAACGATGCATTCGCTACACCTGGTTCTAATACGTTGGTCTTTCCCTACGTGTCCAGATTAAATGATAGAAGGAAGAGGGAAAGGAACAGAAAAACAGGGTTTAAAATATTACTTTCTGAGAATATCTGACCCACATCCTGGAAGATGAGGGGCAATGCATATTTTGGGAAATTCCACCGTCATTTTAAAACATTTAAGAGAGTCAAATGGAACTACAAAGCAACTTTCCCCTATTGTTTTCTTACAAATGCATCTCATTGTGGTCGGATTTCTTCTTAGCCATAACCGGTCACCTGATGAACTCACCTTTTAAGAATTTAGTTAATCATAAGCCCAGGGTTTCCCCCCCATTGACGGCTGTACAAACAGCCAGTGCAGTACACACCCAGTCTGCAAGAACGCATAAGAATATTTAAAGAGCCCTGCTGGACCAGACCAATAATACATCCAGTCCAGCATCCTGAGAACATCAGAAGAGCCCTGCTGGATCAGACCAGTGGTCCATCTAGTCCAGCATCCTAAGAACATCAGGAGAGCCCTGCTGGATCAGACCAGTGTCCATCTAGTCCAGCACCCTGAGAACATCAGAAGAGCCCTGCTGGATCAGACCAGGGGTCCATCTAGTCCAGCATCCTAAGAACATAAGGAGAGCCCTACTGGGTCAGACCAGGGGTCCATCTAGTCCAGCATCTTAAGAACATCAGAAGAGCCCTGCTGGGTCAGACCAGGGGTCCATCTAGTCCAGCATCCTAAGGAGAGCCCTGCTGGATCAGACTAGGGGTCCATCTAGTCCAGCATCCTAAGAACACAAGAAGAGCCCTGCTGGATCAGACCAGGGGTCCATCTAGTCCAGCATCCTGAGAACATAAGAAGAGCCCTGCTGGATCAGACCAGGGGTCCATCTATTCCAGCATCCTGAGAACATCATAAGAGCCCTGCTGGGTCAGACCAGTGGTCCATCTAGTCCAGCATCCTAATAACATAAGAAGAGCCCTGCTGGGTCAGACCAGTGGTCCATCTAGTCCAGCATCCTAAGGAGAGCCCTGCTGGATCAGACCAGGGGTCCATCTAGTCCAGCATCCACTTGTCATGTAAAGAAGTATTTCCTTTCATCTGCCATGAATCTACCACCCATAACAGGCTTTCTCAACCAGAATTTCGGGGAACTGAGGTTTCTTGATGGCCCTTTAAGGGTTTCCTGAATGGGTGGGAGTTAATTTATTTTTATATATAAACTTTTATTGGGCGATATGTCCATATATGGTCACATTGATCCGCCCACCCTCCCCAAATGGCCAATCATGGGCCAAGAGTATACACAACTATGCTTCCCAACTGTATTCTGCATGATTGTGCCACTTCTGGGGTTTCTCAAAGCCTGAAGAATGTTTCAGAGATTTCTCAACAGTAAAAAAAGTTGAGAAAGGCTGACCTATAAGCTTCATTGGATGCCCTCAAGTTTTAGCATTTGGGGAGAGGGAGATAAATTTCTGTTTGTCAACTCTCTCTCTCCCATGTTTTTATAAACCTCTATGACAGTGGTCCCCAACCCCCGGTCTGGGGACCGGTGCCGGTCCGTAGATCAGTCGGTACCGGGCCGCAGCTCCTCCTCGTCCTCCTCCCCAGCTGCTGCTTCAGCGGCTGCCCTGCCACTCTGCTCACCTTTGGTGCTCTCCAGCGGCCACCATGGCTGGGGCTCCCTCTCGGCGTGGCACTACGCAGCTGCTGCTGGCAGGGTCGCCCGCAGGAAAGCAAGTGTAACGGGCTCAGGCAGTGGCGGTGACGTCCCTTGGCAAAAGACAACCCCCCCCCACCGGCCTCAGTAAAATTGTCAAGTGTTGACCGGTCCCCAGTGATAAAAAGGTTGGGGACCACTGCTCTATGATGCCTGCCTCCCCCTTGCTCATCTCTTTTCTAAACTTCCCCATGAAGCCTGCTGGGTGACCTTGGGTAAGTCACAGTTCTCTCAGAACTCTCTTAGCCTCACCTGCTTCACAAGATGACTGCTGTGGGGAGAGCAAGGGGAGGAATGCGAAGCCAGTTTGAGGCTCCTTTGGGTAGAGAAAAGCAGGGTAAAAAATAAACCTCCTCTCCTACTCTCTATACAGCCATCTGTACCTTTGAAGGCCCTACAAGTTTTGAGTCTCTACATCTTTTTCCAAAAGTGATATACAAAGCTCTGGCTTTATTTTCATTTTCTTTTAAGCACGTGTTTATACAAGCTGGTACGAAGCACAGAGAAGCATGAATTCTGCATTAAAAAAAAAAACAGATCCCATATTTTGAATTTTAAGACGGCAGTTTCCTGCCCCGAATGTCGAAGACGGAAATTTGAATAAATAAATCGTGTGCGGAATTTGGAGGTCACACTAGAGTTTCTTAAAGGCATCCTTTTCTTCCAAGGAAACTGGTCAGCATGAATGGAAGCCCCACAGAAACCGACCTCTTAAGGGATCAGAGAGTCAAAGAGAAAAACTAACACAGGTGGGATATACAGCTCCCAATCCAAATACATGGGACCGCTTGAGAAGATTATGCCTAAGGCTAACCGGAGGAGGCGTTTGGATTCTTGAAACTCAACTGAAATAAACGCGGTTCTGGAACTGAGCACTGCGCATATAAAACATGCAAAGACCAGCTCCCCCTCAAGCATCCTTCAATTTTCCAAATAAAATCCCTCTTTTTTAAGAGTTTCCAGCAGGAAGGCTGAACTACTCTGCTCTCCCACAACAGGCGTGTCTAACGAATGGCCAATCTAAAATCTGGAAATCCCTGAAGATTTGGGAATGATAGGGAAGATAGGAATTCAAAACTTTGTGGGACAACATGAGCCACACCTGTGGTCTCATGGAGCATGGACATGGTGTTTTCCCGTCTGAATTGTACATTCTGGGTTGCCAAAGTGAATAAATACACTGGGGGGGGGGACATAGAAATGTGTTGCTAAATCACAAGGATACCTGTTGTGCCAAAATTGGAGTATTTGACTTGAAAGAATCTGTGGAAAACAGAATTGTTAGAATGCAAGAAGAGCCTGACTGGATCAGAGCAGGATTCTATCTACGGCTCAGCAGCCTGTTTCACGTAGTGTCCGAGGGTCCAAAAACCTTTACCTCTGGTCAGTGGAGGGAGAACTCACTATGACCATTTCCGCACTGGCCCCAGTTCCTGTGCAGGAGCACAAATCGGTGGCAGATGAGGTGCATTGTAAGCCGCTTTGAGCCTCCTTCGGGTAGAGAAAAGCGGCATATAAGAACCAATTCTTCTTCTTCTGTAATATCAGGGCTCTCTCAGCCTCACCCATCTCACAGGGTGTCTGTTGTGGGGAGAGGAAGGGAAGGGGAATATAAGCTGCTTTGAGACTCCTTTGGGCAGTGGAAAGTGGGGTATAAAAACCGACTCTTCCTCTTCTTCCTCTGAGGTCTTGCTCCCTCTCCTCGAAGCCATTATAGATGAGGTGCCTCCAGGCCAAGGGAACGAGAGCCTGTCAGTTACCGACCGTGATGAATAAAGCAAGCCGCCTTAATCGGGGAGAATGCAAGTCTCCCCTCTCGCTCCTGATGAATGAAAACAGTAGGTTGTCTTCAATGGAAAATGCAAGCAAGTGTGCCATTCATAAAAACATTCAATTACACATATGAAGCTTATCCTGCCGTGACCCACATACACTTGGCTTTAGGGTAAATCGACTGACCCTGTTTTGAAGCCTTCTATCTATAGCTCCCATTAGCAACTCCATTGACCGGCTTCGAGAGGGAAGCAGAGAATATACGGTTTCAGAATCAGCGTTACGTTTGCCAGGTGGCCCCTTTCTCCAAGGTGATCCTGGGACTAATGCTTACCCAGGTGGGCTCCCTTTGGAGGAGACTGTATTGGAAGATTATGGCCTGAGGAGATGGGGATGTAATATTTTGACAATGGTACAGTTTGGTGTAGTGGTTAGGAGTGCAGACTTTTAATCTGGTGAGCCGGGTTTGATTCCCCGCTCCCCCACATGCAGCCAGCTGGGTGACCTTGGGCTCGCCATGGCACTGATAAAGCTGTTCTGACCGAGCAGCGATATCAGGACTCTCTCAGCCTCACCCACCCCACAGGGTGTCTGTTGTAGGAAGAGGAAAGGGAAGGTGACTGTTAGCCGCTTTGAGCCTCCTTCAGGTAGAGAAAAGTGGCATATAAGAACCAACTCTTCTTCTCCTTCAGTAATATCAGGGCTCTCTCAGCCTCCGCTCCCTCACAGGGTGTCTGTTGTAGGGAGAGGAAGGGAAGGCGAATGGAAGCCACTTTGAGACTCCTTCGGGTAGAGAAAAACGGCATATAAGAACCAACTCCTCTTCTTCTTCTACAGGTAGAGCAGCAATGGACATGCAGAGGGTCTCCTAGAGCAGGGGTAGTCAACCTGTGGTCCTCCATATGTCCATGGACTACAATTCCCATGAGACCCTGCCAGCATTTGCTGGCAGGGGCTCATAGGAATTGACTACCCCTCACCCCACACAGGGCCCATTCTGCACAAGTTGGATAAGGCACTTTCAATGCACTTCAGAAGTCGATTTTCCTGTTCCGCACAGGAAGATTTAGCTGCAAAAGTACATTAGAAATGTATTATCCAACGTGTGCAGAACTTGCCCAGATCTCTGGAAAGAGACAAAGCTCTACCCTCCCACCCTTAGCTGTGTCAGCCTGGGGCAAAATGGGAAACCCAAAGGAGTCCTGCCACTCACCCCCAATAGTGGTAGGAGAAAGAGCTGGCTGGAAAAAGGAAGAAGAGGAGGAGCTGGATTTTTTAATATCCTCCTTTTTACCAACCACAGGAGTCTCAAAGCAGCTTGCAAACGCCTTTCCCTCCCTCTCCCCACGACAGACACCCTGTGAGGCAGAGAGCTCGGATGGAACTGCTCAGTGAAAGCAGCCCTAAGAAAGCTGTGATAGGTCCAAGGTCTCCCAGCTGCCTTCCTGTGGAGGAGGTGCGGGGAATCAAACCTGTTTCTCCACATTAGAGGCCACCGTTGTTAACCACCATACCACGCTGGCACGCCTTCATTTATTTTGATTTATTTATTGGTTTGAATGTACCACCCCTCCCTTCATGCAGGCTCGGGGCATGTACATGGTCTATAAAACCACAGTTTTAAAATTTATTTTAAAAATTATAATATTATTATTGCATTTATTGACCACCACTCCCGGCCAGCCGGCTCGAGGAGGTTGACATCAGCGTAAGATACATCAATTTAAAAGAAACCAAAGTCACAACCCCAACCCACCCTCCTCCCCCTCCCCGCTCCATGGACTGCTCCAGCCTCCTACCGGTTCACGGCGGGGTGTTCAGATGAGACACCCAGTTGATGTTCCACCACCTGGCCTTAACTAAACCCCTGGTGGGAGAGCTCCGCTTCACAGGCCCTGTGGGACTGTGAAAGCTCTGGCAGGGCCCTTTGCTCTTCCAAGAGCTCCTTCCACCCGGTCGGTGCCAGGACTGAAAAGGGCCTAGTTGAGGCCAAGTGTATTTCTCGTGGTGCTCCATGACATCTGCTCACTTAGTTGATCTACCTCCTGGTCCATTTGATGGACACTATGCTGTTTGAATCAGATTCCAACTCAGTGGAGGGAAACCTGGAGATGGATGGAGGGACACCGTAGATTTTATTACAACGGATCTCCAGATAGTTCCCCTGCAGAAAATGGATGTTTTGTAGGGTGAACTCTATGGCACTATTCTCCAATGGAACTTTCTATTCCCTAAATTCCACCCCTCCCCAGGCTGTACCCTCAAAATCTCCAGGTATTTCTCAAACTGGTGCTGGGAACATGTAATCAGGGGTTACATGTTGCCACTGCAAACCAGTCCTGGAAAATCTTCTTGAAACAGGAAGGACTTTATTAAAGAATAAGGAGAAGAGGAGAAGGTTTTTATACCTCACTTGTCTCTACTGAAGGAGTCTCAAAGTGGCTGACAATCACCTTCCCTTCTTCTCCCCACAACAGAAACCCTGTGAGGTAGGTGAGGCTGAAAGAGCCCTGATATTACTGAAGAAGAAGAAGAGTTGGTTCTTATATGCCGCTTTTCTCTACCCAAAGGAGTCTCAAACTGGCTTACATTCACGTTCCTTTCCTCTCCCCACAACGGAAACCCTGTGAGGTCAGAGAGTTTGAGGGATTTCTGACAGGACTGCTCTGTGAGAACTGCTCTATCACGGCTTTGACAAGCCCAACCTTACCCAGCTGGCTACACATGGAGGAGTGGGGAGTCAAACTTGGCTTACCAGATTAGAAACCGCTGCTCTTAACCACTACCCCAAGCTGGCTCTCACAGTGTCGTTGAGCCATGTAGCTTCAACAGCAGTCCTGTACTTCCACCCCATCCATGGAGTTTCTCTCTTTCTCAGCTGAAGGGATGGTTAATGGGGGGCATCTGGATAAATCAATTAAATTAAATACATCAATCTTTATTTTTATACTTATCAGAAGCATGTTTTGATTCTCCAATTTGCTCCCCTTCACCCATAAAAAGTGCGCCGTTCGGAATCTCTCCTTGCCTCCTTTTCATCCGGCATCCTAAGGACATCTTAAGCGTCGATCTCCCATTGTATGTCATTAAACTGCCTTGCTTCACCTCCAGAGCAGTGTTATCTGACTCTCCTAAAGCCATTTCATCTCCAGGCCTAAGTCCCTTTTACTGTAGATTAGCTTGTTATTCACCAGTCAAGCGCCCGAGTACAGTAACTGGAATAGAAATCAGAGAAGGGGATGGAGAATTTTTCACTGCCTGCTATGGAAAAGGGCAAGGCCCCGGATCGCTAAACCTATGTGTAGTCAACACGATCGTTCGTGCAAAAATGAATAGGGACGGTTACTCGCTCTTGGTCATCATTAAACATTTACCCTCAGCTGTTACCTAAATGAGGACGCCGTTGATATATCAAGCCGGGGATACAAGGAAGCTTACAGGATAAACTGCAAATGATAGTCATGCTTTCTATTTTTAAAAAAATTACTCATATTTTATCAGAGCCAGAGTAGTGTACTGGTTAAGAGCAGCGGCTTCTAATCTGGTGAAGCGGGTTTGATTCCCCGCTCCTCCACATGGACACCTGGGTGACCTTGGGCTAGTCACAGCCCTGATAGAGCTGTTCTGACTGAGCATTCCTGTCACAGCTCTTAGCCTCACCTCCCTCACAGGGTGTCTGTTGTGGAGAGAGGAATGGGAAAGCGACTGTAAGCCACTTTGAGACTCCTTCGGGTAGAGAAAAGCGGCATATAAGAACCAACTCTTCTTCACAGAGCAGTTCTTTTAGAGCTCTTTCGGCTTAAGCTACCTCACAGGATGTCTGGTGTGGGGAGAGGAAGGGCGCCTTGATTCTCTCTCAGATAGTGAAATGCAGAGCATAAAAGACCAACTTCTCTTCATGTTTTTTCATTAGCAATGAATTTTTCAACTTTTCTCCCCCCCCCCCCGCCCCACCCCACGCACACACACTCCCTGAAATAATGGGGGGAAATGTTTAAAAACTGGGACAGCAAGGGATTACTAACACAGCATTTGTGAAATGAGGGGGGGGGGGACAAACGGGGACTGTCAAGGCTGTCTGAAAAACACTTTGGTTATTTACTTAGTATATCCTGCTCACCTTCCAAGACGTTCAGGGTGGCATACAGCATTCCCCTCCCCTGCTCTATTTTATCATCATGATAACTCTGTGAGGTTCGCCCAGAAAGCTCCATGAGAAAATGTGGGTTCGAACCTCCCAGATGAAGATGATCAGGAAAAGTTGTGTTTTTATATTCCGCTTTCTACTGCCTGAAGGAGTCTCAAAGAGGCTTACAATCGCCTTCCCTTTCCTCTCCCCACAACAGACACCCTGTGAGGTGGGTGAAGCTGAGAGAGCCCTGATATTACTGAAGAAGAAGAAGAGTTGGTTCTTATATGCCGCTTTTCTCTGCCCACAGGAGGCTCAAAACGGCTTACAGTTACCTTCACAGTCGCCTTCCCTTTCCTCTCCCCACAACAGACACCCTGTGAGGTGGGTGAGGCTGAGAGAGCCCTGATATTACTGAAGAAGAAGAAGAGTTGGTTCTTATATGCCGCTATTCTCTGCCCACAGGAGGCTCAAAACGGCTTACAGTTACCTTCACAGTCGCCTTCTCTTTCCTTTCCCCACAACAGACACCCTGTGAGGGAGGGGAGGCTGAGAGAGCCCTGATATTACTGAAGAAGAAGAGTTGGTTCTTATATGCCGCTTTTCTCTACCCGAAGGAGTCTCAAAGCAGCTGACAATCGCCTTCCCTTTCCTCTCCCCACAACAGACACCCTGTGAGGGAGGAGAGGCTGAGAGAGCCCTGAGATTACTGAAGAAGAAGTGTTGGTTCTAATATGCCGCTTTTCTCTACCCGAAGGAATCTCAAGGCGGCTGACCATTGCCTTCACTTCCTCACCTCACAACAGACACCCTGTGAGCGTAGTAGGGCTGAGAGAGCCCTGACAGAACTGCTCTGTGAGAACAGCACTATCAGGGCAGTGACTGGCCCAAGGCCACCCAGCTGGATGCATGCGGAGGAGCAGGGCAGAATCAAACCCAGCCTGCCAGATTAGAAGCCCCTACCCTTAACCACAATACCCCGCTGGAGGTGAGCTACAATTCCAGGGGATCTCCAGGCCCCACCTGTGGAGTGGCATCCCTAATTTAGAGACCATGTGCTAGTATTCTCATCTGCTGTTTCTCTCTCTCTATTTTTATATGTTCATGGTTCCCATGGCAACTTTCCATCTGTTTCTGAATGTTTTTACAGGCTTTTTTAAAAAAAATTAAAGCTTAACTTAGGAGAGTGTTCCCAAATTAGCTGTGTCTTCTGAATAAGCCGTATGCCTCTTTGACAGAGCCTGCCGTGCCAATACCGTTGAGAAGAAATGTTTGGAGTCGGTTTTCACACATCTTCTCTGACTGAAAACAAAGCAGCCAGGCGACGAAGATGTTGGGAATGTTTGTACAACGGATGCATTTGTCATCATCCAATAAAGCTCTCACGCGCCTCCTGTAATGGATCATCGCACCAGTTAGGCATGGGAGGCCACAGTCCCGAGAGAAAACGCGGTGGCAGAGGAGAGAAATGTCACATTGCCTGAAAATCCAAGCAAAACTGCTACAGATTTAAATATATAAATGGAGTCCATCCTCTAAGGCAGTCATTTCTCAAGGGGAACTGATCTCTCTGTCGCCTGGAGATGAGCTATAATTCCAGAGCGTTCCCAGGTCTCACCTGTGTACTGGTGTCCCTAGTTCTAGGGACTACGTAGCTGTAGAGAGAACTTTAGGACCTTGGGGTTTTCAAGGGAAGAGCAGAGGTGGGCTGCTGTGGCCTTCCTCTGCATGGGGAGGAAAGCTATGGCAAATCTAGACAGCGTCCTAAAAAGCAGAGACATCATTCTGCCAACGAAAGTGCGTCTAGTCAAGGCTATGGTCTTCCCAGTTGCAATGTATGGCTGCGAAAGTTGGACCATAAGGAAGGCCGAGCGTCAAAGAATTGAGGCTTTTGAACTCTGGTGCTGGAGAAGACTCTTGCGAGTCCCTTGGACTGCAAGGCGAACAAACCGGTCAGTCCTAGAGGAGATCAGCCCTGCCTGCTCCTTAGAAGGCCAGATCCTGAAGATGAAACTCAAATACTTTGGCCACCTCATGAGAAGGAAGGACTCCCTGGAGAAGAACCTCATGCTGGGAGCGATCGAGGGCAAAAGAAGAAGGGGACGACAGAGAACGAGGTGGCGGGATGGAGTCCCTGAAGCAGTCGGTGCGAACTTAAATGGACTCCGGGGAATGGTAGAGGACAGGAAGGCCTGGAGGATCATTGTCCATGGGGTCGCGATGGGTCGGACACAACTTCGCACTTAACAACAACAGCCTCTCCATAACCCCCTGTGAGAGGCTCCGAATTCTAAATAAGTAAACCTCTTATTTATTTATTAAAGAATTGCAAGTACCTAACACATCTAAGACAGAGCTAGAACTGATTCACAAAGCATAGGGTAAGCAAGACAGGATCTTCCCCCCTCCCTTGGGAACTCGAACCAGGCACAGTTCAAAGGAGTCAAAACAAAGAGATAACCCTTTGGATTTCAAGGGAAGGGAAGGTGTGGGAAACTACAGGGCACTAAGGAAGGGGGAGGTGAGGAATGCCTAGGGAGGATGGTAAGCATCAAATATAGCGGCAGGAAATCAACCTTGGTGTGTCAAGCTAAGGCATCTGGGTTACATCATGGCACAAAGGCCAGGAATGCTAAACACTCTAGCATACAGCAGAGTACAATTACGGCAGAAATACATGGGGCTTCTGACATCACCCAGGTCTTCCTTCCATCTAATGGTGGTTGTCTTGCAGGCCCTGTGGAACTGTGCTGGCACCGTCAGAGCCTGATTCTGCTCTGGGAGTGCATTCTACCAGGTAGGGGACAAGACGTTCTCTACTTCCTTGGGGCCAGCGACCACCAACTGATGGGAGCCTGCAGAGTGAAGTGCTCTTCGGGAGGTATGGTGAGAAAGGCGGTCTCCCAAATATGCAGGTCCCGGAAGCAAACAATGGCAAGCTACCTCTGGTCATCTCTTGAAAACTGTACATGGTATGCCGTCTGATGCGATCTGATGGCACCTCCCGTTACCAAGCATGGCACACTATGAGAGTCAGCGTGATGGAGTGGTTAAGAGCGGCAGCTTCTAATCTGAAGACCTGGGTTCGATTCCTGACTCCTCCTCCACATGCAGCCAGCTGGGCAACCTTGGGTTAGTCGTAACCCCGTTAGAACTGTCCTCACAGAGCCATTCTGTCAGAGCTCTCTTAGCCCCACCTGCCTCACAGGGTATCTGTTGTGGGGAGAGGAAGGGGAAGGGTGTTTGCAAGCCGCTTTGGAAGTCCTTTGGGCAGTAAAAAGCGGCGTATAAAAACCACATCTTCCTCCACCTTGCTCTTGAATGTGAGTTTCAGTGTAAATATTTCACCAGCTGAGGCAGGAGAAATCATTCGTGGAGCTCTGCACTTTTTAAACTGTTCCGGTACCTTAGCGGAGCACCTCTGGGTTGTCCACGTAGCAGCTCTGCAAGGGCGGTGACCCAGTTTGAAAAGGATTCCGCACCAGCACAAAGTCTCAAGAGGAAACTCAGCTAGCTGTGCGTTTAAATCATGGCTAGCGTGCACCAAACTACAGACATCACAAAAAGCAACACTGCAATGTTCCTGGCCTTGCTTGGCATCTTTCCGATGCACGGGAGACACGTTTGCGCCGAGTTCTCCCATCGAAATTCCCTGGAAATTTAGTTTTATTTTGGGCTTTCTCATCTCGGGCCCACGTCTAATTATACATCAGTTTCTCCCTCAAGGGTTCTTTTCATCCTGGCTCTAGTCAGCTTGATTTGTTAGCTCATCATTATGAGAAAGGTAAAAAAATTATAAAGATAAAACTGAAAGTCAGAGTTGGAAGAGGCCATAGAGGCCACCTAGTCCACCCCCCTGCTCAGTGCAGAAGGATCTGTCCAGCCGCTGCTTGAAGACTGCCAGTGAGGGGGAGCTCCCCACTTGCTTAAGCAGCCATTTTAGAGTCATAGAGCTGGAAGGGGCCAGACAGCCATCTAGTCACCTGCTCAATGCAGGATCAGCCTCAAGCATCCAAGCTAAGCATCTGTCCAGCTGCTGCTTAAAGACTGCCAGTGAGGGGGAGCTCAACACCTCCTGAGACAGCCCATTCCACTGCTGAACTACTCTGTGGAAATGTTTCCCTGTAATCTAGCTGGTACTATTCTTCATGTAGTGAGTGAAGTGACAGACTGCCTTTATTGGTGTAATTCGATTCTGGGCCTTTTGGCTAAGATCAAGTGCAGTACTGGCATAAATCAGTTGTTAAAATATTGACAAATGCAGCCCCAATATCATGAACAATCCCAGCGCATGTCTGTATGATTATCCTTTTTCAAACTAAGACTCCATTGTTTAGATACTGCCACCAAGAAGGCTGCCACGTCTGAAACCTTGGAATCTCGATCGGCTACTAATTTACAGATCGGTTCCTGATTATTTGGACAAGGTGTTGGAACTATCCTTATCCATGGTTCCTCTATATATTTGTGAAACAGCCTGGGGGGGTGGGACGTGTCCGGCTTTCCAAAACCGGCTGCACCCGATTGGCCCTGCCTCTGCAGCTCCTGCCCTCCATCCCTGGACTCTAGCCTCTTTGCTCCCATATGCCCCTCAGTGCCTGGAGCCAGCAGCAGGTAAGGGGAGAGGGGCCTGGGCAAAGGGTTGTGGTAAAGGGCCTGCTAATGAGGGCTTCTTGGCCTGCTAAGCAGGGCCTGCTAATGAGGGCTTCTTGGCCTGCTAGGCTGGGCCTGCTAACGAGAGCCTCCTGGCCTGCTAGGCTGGGCCTGCTAATGACAGCCTCCCGGCCTGCTGACTGCCTGCTAAGGAGCTCTGTCCTGGGCCTGCTAAGGAGCTGGCCAGCCCCCTCCCACCCCACTTGATTCAGCTGCAAATTGCAGCCCAAAGCCACCTTAAGCTGCCTGGCCAGGGGCCAGGGGAGGGGGCCCTTTCAAGGCCTGTTCTTAGGAATGGACTTTGAAGCTAGTAGTTTCTATAAGATGTGTTCTCATAAATTACTGTAAAGGTGGAGATCTGGAAGAATGTGTGACAGGGAGTCAGGATAACCCGCTCCACATCTCCATGGCCTTTTTTGATAAGGTGTTTTCTAAAATCAGCTACATAAGGTCACTGAGGGCAACAAGTTAGTTCTTACTTTCATGAAGGCATTCCTGAGCTTGGGATAGTCTAAAGCAGTGGTTCCCAAACTTTTTCAGGCCACTAGCCCCTTCGCTCCCAGGCCACATCCCTATTGTGCCTCTCACCCCATACCTATAAACACAGATCTCTTCCCTGGTCTTAAGTCTACTGCACATTCAAAACATGCTATATTGCCTACAGTTCTTTTTTGGCTGTTGTGCAGCTGCCAATATACGTATAAGTTCTTTGTAAAAGCCACTTTGTGTCCTCATCGGGGAGAAAGGCAACCAGGGAAAGAAAGAGAGAGAACAAAGTAAGCAATGGAAAATCCCACGGCCATGAACAAGCAGCAGAAGAATTCTCCAGCCTCTTGAAGATAGAGACTTTGGAGGAAGGGTTGCCAAACTTGGGTTAAGAAACTCCTGGAAATCTGGGTAGAGCCTGGGAAGGACAGAGTCTGTGGAGGGGAAGGAGCTCAGTGGGAATACGATCCCATCCAGCCTACCTTCTGAAGCTGTCGTTTTCTTCCGGAAGCTAAGCAGGGTTGGTCCTGGTCAGCACTGGGATGGGAGGCCACCAAGGAAGTGCAGGGTCGCTACCACCCAGAGGCATGCAAAGGAAAGCCACCTTCGAATATGTCTCCCACTAGGAAAACATAGGTACAGCAGGAAGAGTCAGACTGCTGCTTCCCTACCGCCCCAAAATTTGTCCCTGGAACCTGTCACCACCCCAGAGGAGCGTTCCACCCACTTTGGGAACCCCGAGTCCAAAGAGTCTAGATAATTCAGGCAGATGAGTGGATATCCCAATCCCAAGGTATTGATGTAGCGAAGTGACTCCAGCACTGTTAGCACCTCATCTATCAATGTCCGAGCAGCTCAACCTTTCTCAACATTCTTCCGGCTTCAAGAAACCCCAGAAGTGGTATAATTGTGCAGAATATGGTTGGGAAGCAGAGCTGTGGACATCCCCACTTGGGGACCCTCTCCTTCAGGGCCAAAATTGTCCATTGAGGGGGCCAACGTGACCATAGATGGTTATATCACCTGAGATACGTCTAACAATTAAAAAATCATAGAATCCTAGAGTTGGAAGGGTCCATACAGGCCATCTAGTCCAACCCCCTGCTCAACGCAGGATCAGCCCAAAGCATCATAAAGCATCCAAGAAAAGTGTGTATCCAACCTTTGCTTGAAGACTGCCAGTGAGGGGGAGCTCACCACCTCCATAATATATATACTTAATTAACTCCCAAGAAACCCTTCCAGGGGTGTCAAGAAACCCCAGGGTTCCACAAAACCCTGGTTGAGGAAGCCTGGCCATTCCCCAATGCTCCATGCAGTCTTCTGCAGAGAAATCCGGTGATGCCGGACACAAGGGAACCAGCCCCCAAAGCGTTAAAGCGACCAGGTAACATGCCACAGAGTGCGGGGAGTTTAATCACTCCAAATTTGGTCAAACACACAGATTGCCCTTCAAGTTGAGCATGGAGCCTTGGTGCTCGAGCTCCTCTTGATCTGTGCAAAGCTACATTTTTCGTTCCTCGCTTCCCTACTAGACAGTATTTATAAGGATCATGCCAAAGGCAACAATGGCTGTATTTTTCCAAGAGGTCTGCCCGGGGCCAGTGTCTACAACACGGAGTAGAAGGCAATTCTCTAAAGACCAAAGAGTGTTTGAAAAGCAAAAAATGGGAGGCAGGGGAGAGAACAGCAGCCCAGTACTTATTCAGGGTGACCCCATTCTGAGTGGGCTCGGATGAAAATAAGTCTGGAGAGGATTGTACTCTTGCAGTGCTCATCCTCAGAACGCCTTTCTGATTGTAAGCCCCGTTCAATAGACTTCACCTTGAATTTAGAGGGGACCGGCTTAGGTTGAGCAGAGTTAGTCGTTTGATTAAGCACCCATTCTCTAGAACGGAAGATCCGAGAGAGCACCCCCTACTGTCAACCGTGCAGTATTGTCTGGCAACCCTATAAGACTTAACCATTACTGAGGCTCAGGTGTGGCCTTGTGTATGGGGACAGTCAAGGCGAAGAGCTCGAAACAAGAGATGGATCATGGACTCTTGATTGGGATTTGGCGAGTCCCTATTCCTGATCATCAACCGTACCAGGCTTTCTCAATCAGGGGTTCGTGAAACCCTGGGTTTCCTGAATGAGTGGGAGTTAATTAATTTTCAATATATTTTGTTAATTTTTTAAAAGCATTTATCAGGTGATATGATCGTGTTGACCTGCCCCCCCTCCCAAAATAGCCAGAAGGGGGCAGGAAGGGGAGGGGCCACTGGTGGGCGTGTCCACAGTTCTGCTTCCCAACTATATTCTGCATGATTTAGCCATTTCTGGGGTTTCCTGAAGGCTGAAGAATGTTTCAGGGGTTTCTCAATGGTAAAAAAAACTTGAGGAAGGCTGTATTGGACTATGGCCTATCAGAGGCCTCCGTTAAGGACCAACCAGGCATCTTGGCGGGAGCCTCAAACATGTATTTAAGTTTCTCTGTTTTGCTTGCTCTTTGTTCGGGACTCGGTGCTTAGTAAAGATTCGGCTGTTTGGAACTGAAGTGCCTGCGTATTTACCGAATCCATGGATTTAATAGGCCTGTTTGATTGAGTCGGTTTAGTTCCAATAACATAATTCTTGGGAGCACTGCTGCCTCCAGAATGGATTCTTTTCCCGCTGAGACAAAGCACTGGTATTTGTCGATTACTTCCCTTTTGTCTGAATCTGCGGCATCCTATACTTCGCCACCCTTTCCCCCAATTCAAGGCTACAAAAGATCCAGCCTCTTTGTTGATTCTTTTCATTGGGAGCTTTGCCCTTCCAAGAGCTCCTCCAAGAAAGAGCCTGGCATGCCGAAGAGCAGGTTGAAGCAGCCCCTTGGAGGGCCCTTGACAGCTCCTGCTGAGGCAAGAGGCCTCTTAATTGATCTGTGTTCAACCCATTTGCAAATGCCCCCGGCAGCTGCATCCCGGCTTCAGGAGGACCCGAGCAAATAGCAAACACGTTTTTGGAGGGGGAAAGTACCATTTCGGCACTGCCAACGACGCTCCATGGGAAAAGGACTTTCCGCATGCCTCAGCATCTTTATTCGTATTTGAATAATTAAAGCAAAATTCGCCAGTCTGATCTGTTGGGACAAAGTTATATCAGAAGCCGAATTGTTCTGTAAAATTATAACATGATGCAGTGGTTAGAGCTGGGGTGGTCTGAAGGTCACTTAGGAGTAGAGTCACTGGGTTCCCACTTGGGTAGGAGGAACCTTCACCCTCACCGTCACCCTGGAACCCTTGTCCCAGACAACATGAGAGAGCCATTCTGTTGTGTATAGGAAGTGATGTCAAGTCACCAGCAATGAGAGGATTCCTTGATATTTTGGGTAAAACTCTATGGTAAAAATGACTTCTACCATAGAGTTTTTGGGCAAATACCAGAGTGTTCTCATATTGCCTGCAATGTGATGATGTTACTTCCTGTGTACACCAGAAGTGACAGTGCTGTGTTTCAGGCAATGGTACCCTGGGCCTCTTACTGCTCCCAGTAAGTCCCAAATGCACCTGATAACCCTACCTGGGAGTGAGTAGTCACTCTCCAAACAAATTAAAAGCCATTGTTTGCCCTCCTTCAGTGATTTCCCACTTCCCCTCCACATGTAGCCAACTGGGTGACACTGGGCCAGTCCCAGGTGTCTCACAACTCTCTCAGCCCAACGAGGTGCCTGTTTTGGAGAGCCAGTATAGTGTCATCCTTAACAGTGGCACATTCTAATCTGGAGAACTTGGTTTGATTCTCCACTACTCCTCCACATGAAGCCTGCTGGGTGAGCTTGTGCCTGTCACAGTTCTCTCAGAACTCTCTCAGACCCACCTACCTCACAAGGTACCTGTTATGGGGAGAAGGAAGGAAGGAAGGGAAGGGAAGGGAAGGAAGGAAGGCAATTGTAAGCTGCTATGAGACTCCTTACATTGGAAAAAAGATCTACTTTGTCTTCCAACCCAGCACCTTTAAAGCTTCCAGGCTTATCAATATACAGGTCACAACACTACTCCTAGAAGACAATGGGAACTCCTTGAATACACAGAACATTTGGTTGGTAACATTCATGGAACATGATTTCTACTTCAGGACCAGACTTTCTGCTAAGTGTTTGCCACCGCTATCTGCCAGGCCCATCCATCCGTCAGTCAGACTTTAGTTAAATGTCATGGTGTGCCTGTGATGAACTACGGACAGGAGGAACAAGAACCATCTAGGAACCCTTGGCTGGGTTTCATTGGGTTTGACTTTCACGCAACAGGTTCAAGCTAAGCCACTGGCGCGACTTTACCGCAAACGTGGTGCTTACCGTGACGTTGCCAACCTCCAGTTGAAACCTCTCTCCGTTGTCGATCTCCAGATCAATTCCCCCAGAGAAAATGGCTGCTTTAGATGGTAGACCCTCTATCAGCCCTTCCCCACCATTTGATCAGGGAAGAACTCCGAAAATAATTTCCCAGGCTTCGGGGAGCGCCGGAAGTGATGCCAGCTGGCCACACCTTCCTGCCACACCCCTCGGAAGTGACAGGTCACCAAAAGGGACACCACCACCTGTGTTAATGGGCAGGCTCGAGAAGGACTGGGTGAGGGGAGGCTGTTAAAGGTGGAAGTTGTGTGCAAGCTCCACCCCTTCGTGGCTTGTGGCAGGAGTGGGAAAGCTGCAGACCCCCTCTGGAGCTCCTGAGGACCCCCAGGGGTCTGCATATCCCTGGTCGGGAATCTCGGCTCCTTCCCCTCCCCAAGCCCTGCCCTCCCATGTTCAAAATTCCCAGGTATTTCCCAACCCAGAACTGGCCACTCTATTTGCATTTCATTCTGCTAACAGCTAAAACAACAACGATAAATTGGAGCCCCGTAGTGGTTGCCATCCAAGTTTTCACCAATCCTTATTTGCGTTCTAATTCTGAAAAAGCTGACATTTCTGGGGATCCAACGAGTGTGGAGAAGAACTGTTTTTCTTGAAAAGACCTTTCTCCCGGGCTCCGAGGACGGCCAATTATTTGTGCATTTCGGCTCGAAATCAAACAAAGGCGCCATTGTCATGCCGCCGGGTTTTTTTGGACCAGCTTTGAGACTGAAAAGAAAACAAGGGGGAAACCTTCATTGGGCGGCTTTTGCAGCGGCCGTTGCTTACCTGGAAGGGATCTGCAAGACGTTCCCTCCCCTAAGTCCACTGGCCTGCCCTTGGGCAAGATGGCGCCCTCTTTAAACAAATAACTGCGCCTTGCCAATCTAGACCTCCCAGGTCAAGTGGGCTGGTTGCATTGTCCCAAGGGTGGGTGGTCCCCACCTCACTCAGGCGCACGGCTTGGAGAAGCTTCCAAAAACACCAGACTGGGATTGTTAAACAAGAAGAAAGCGGATAATTGAGGGGACTGCTGCGCTGTGGAAATGGGAAACGGCGACACAACAATTCCAGTTGGGACGGAAGCGGGCCTCTTTCTCCACCCATCTGTTTTAAACCCAAAGAGACCAGAGTGAAAGTCAACATCCACACCGGTGTGTGGGTGATGGCCCCAAAACATCAGATAGCCAAAGCTCTTTGCCGATGTGGCACCATCACGAAGCTAAGGGCAGCATGAAGGCCACGGACCAAGTAGGCTCCTTGGGGAATAGAGCGCGAGGTTTTGACTCCCCCTTCTGCGGCACAAAGGCACCACTACAGTAACAGGTTTTCAAGGGATGCACATTTGTAGAGTTCCCTGAAAGAGAAATGTGAGCATCTTGGCTGCTATGTAAATGTCATTAAGATAATTTCAAGTGAGCAGTTATATTCTGCAGTAGAATAGCTAGATTTGGAGAGGAGAAAAGAACTTTTCCCTATGCAAGGGAGTCCCCAAGTGGCTTACAAATTCCTTTCTCCACCTCAGACACACTGTGAGGTGGGGGGGGGGGTCAATTAACTATTCAAAACAGACAGGCGGAGTCCTGCTTCCGCAAGGAGGCTGAGACAATCGACAATCGCTCCGTCCCCTCCAAGGCTGCTGTCAGATTGAGCGGTATTAACTTAGTGAAGAATGCAGAGGCCCCAACCTAGCCCAATTCCATCAGATCTTGGAAAATGGTTATTTCCTCTTTAGTACCTGGATAAAGGTAAAGGTATCCCCTGTGCAAGCACCAAGTCATGTCTGACCCTTGGGGTGACGCCCTCCAGCGTTTTCATGGCAGACTCAATACGGGGTGGTTTGCCATTCCCTTCCCCAGTCATTACCGTTTACCCCCCAGCAAGCTGGGTACTCATTTTACCATCCTTGGAAGAATGGAAGGCTGAGTCAACCTTGACCTGGCTGCTGGGACTGAACTCCCAGCCTCATGGGGAGAGCTTTAAGACTTACCACTCTGTCCCACAAGAGGCTCATAGTACCTGGATACGAGACTACAAAGGAAAGACAGGATTAGAAGAAACAGGCAATGTCAAATTATCTCTGCGACTCTTGCCTTGAAAACCCTACGGGGGTTGAAATAAGTCAGGTGCAACTTGCCAGCACGTCCAGGGGTTCCGTGAGAGCTCCTCAAGGGCTCCCAAAGCCTTCCCCCTACATCCTCCCTTAATGGATTCGGCCACAAGCTACTCCGGGAATTGCCATGAAAGCATTTCTGTGGAATTCTGTGGCTCCTTGAAGGCTGAGAAATATTTCGGAAGCTCCTTGCCCGGAAATACTGGGTACAAGTAAAGGTAAAGGTACAGGTATCCCCTGTGCAAGCACCGGGTCATGTCTGACCCTTGGGGTGACGCCCTCTAGCGTTTCCTTGGCAGGCTCAATACGGGGTGGTTTGCCAGTGCCTTCCCCAGTCATTACCGTTTACCCCCCAGCAAGCAAGCTGGGTCCTCATTTTACCGATTTCGGAAGGATGGAAGGCTGAGTCAACCTTGAGCCGGCTGCTGGGATCAAATTCCCAGCCTCATGGTCAGAGGTTCAGACAGCATGTTGGCTGCCTTACCTCTTTGGGTACAAGTACATCTGGAAAAAAACACAAATTTACCTATTATAAAACACTGGATTGTCCAGCTGTTTGAATTGGCCGAAATGGCTAAGCTTACTGCTTTGGTTAGAGAAAAATCAAATCTACTTTTGTGACAGAGCGGAAACTTTTTTTTTAATATATTTTACTGGGGAGAGGACAAAACAAATGAACAACCTGTGGGCTTGAAGATTGAAGAAAATAGATCTTTGACTCTGTACGATATAATGGAAAGTGACTGATGATTAGAGGGTGGGCAAGCCTTAATTTGGTTAGAGGTCAAGTAAAATATGGTATCAATAGCAACTCACGTAATCCTACATTGTAATGTAAAAGACAGACAATGGTTGCACTTTGTCCTTTTGTTTATAATCTTTTTTCTAAGCTGTTCTATTCTATATTAAAATAAAAAGTCATTCTAAAAAAGAGAGAAATATTTCAGGGGCTCCTCCATGGTCAAAAAGTTGGGAAAGGTTGCTTTACACCTACACAGAGTCCTTCCAAAAGGGCTTGTGATCATGGCCCAAAGCATCACTGGCAGTCTTCAAGCAAATGCACACTGTTCTTGGATGCACACTGTTCTTGGATGCTTTAGGATGCTTTGGGCTGATCCTGCGTTGAGCAGGGGGTTGAACTAGATGGCCTGTATGGGCCCTTCCAACTCTGTGATTCTGTGATTCTAAGAAAGTGAGTAAGTTTACTCTGGAGAGAAGATGATGGAGAAGAGAAATATTGGTACTCTTCAAGAACCCGAAGTGAACATTCAAGGTGGCCTTGGGCAAGTCACCATCCTGTTATAGCTGTTCTCACAGATCTATTCTCTCAGTTCCAGCAACCTCACAGGGTGTTTGTTACAGGGAGAGGAAGGGAAAGCAATTCTGAGCCACTTTGAGACTCCTTTGGGTAGTGAAAAATTGGGTACCCCAAAACCTCCTCCTCTTCTTCTTCTCCTTCAGAAAGCATGGGTTGGATCTTTGCTTTAAAAAAAAAAGATGGTATACTCCTTTTGAAACATCCAACCTGATGAAGAGTTCGGATCATTTGAAAGCTTGGGGGAGGATTGCATGTGATTAATAAAAAGGATGACACGATTTTGGTCTTTCTCTCTGGTGCTCTGTGGAGAAGTGATCCCTGGAGCTCTGTGTCCCCGGATCTTCCAGCTGTGCGGAGAAACAGGGAAGGATACAAGCTTATCCCACCGAGACTATGAAAGCAGAATTTGTTAAATGGCAATGCATAATAACTTCACACACCACGTAATGGTTTGTTGATACACATCAAAATGCTTTCTTCCAAGCTGGGCTCTATTCATATATCTCTCGATAGGAGTCACCGTTTCGGGGCTCTTCTGGAACGGCGTGTTGCTGCCACCTCTTGGCTAGATGGCTGCAAAACCAAACATTTCAGGGACCTACTTTTCCACAGGATGGGAGAAGACAGATTATACAAGGACGGGGAAGGACCCACTCTTATCATCCGGTACTCCTGAATGGGTAGGGTATGATATTATAAATGTTTAGCCAATTTTATACAAAAAAAACCAATTGTTGACAATAGTACATAAAAGATACATTTATAAGGTCATATGACCATATATGGTCACAATGACCCCGCCCCCATGGCCAATGAAGGGCCTGGAGGGGTTGGGAAGGGGAGGGGCCTCAGGTGAGCATGTACCTCCCCCAACTATATTCTGCATGATCACGCCACTTCTGGGGTTTCTCAAAGGCTGAAGAACGTTTCAGGAGGTTCTCAAAGCTAAAAAAGTTGGGAAAGGCTGAGTTAGATGGATGGTTAGAGGAGGGACCCCATGGATCTTCCCTATCCTAGCCTGATGGAAGATCTCCACTGTGATAGCTCCATCAGGGCCCTCAGCTCTTCTGGGAGCTCATTCCATCAGTTAGGGGCCAGGACCAAAGAGGCCCTGGCCTTGGTCAAGGTCAGGCATACATCACACGCGCCGGGGACCACCAATTTATTCAGACTCGCAAAGAGCCCTGCAAGAGTCATAGGAGTTAGACGGTCCTTCAGGTATTCTGTACCCAGACTGTGAATAGCCTTGAAGGTCAAAAACAAAACCTTAAACTTGATACAGAATACAATCATAGAATCATAAAGAGTTGGAAGGGGCCATACAGGCCATCTAGTCCAACCCCCTGCTCAACGCAGGATCAGCCCTAAGCATCCTAAAGCATCCAAGGAAAGTGTGTATCCAGCCTTTGCTTGAAGACTGTCAGTGAGGGGGCGCTCACCACCTCCTTAGGCAGCCTATTCCACTGCTCAACTACTCTGACTGTGAACATTTTTCCTGATATCTAGCCTATATCGTTGTACTCGTAGTTTAAACCCATTACTGCGTGTCCTCTCCTCTGCAGCCAATGGGAACAGCATCCTGCCCTCCTCCAAACGAGAACCGGCAACCAATGCTGCCGCCGCAGCACCTGCTGAATGTGGGCTTTCCAAGGTGTTCTCATGGGAACCCAACAGCTGCATTTTGTACCAGCCGCTATTTCCAGGTCAAATAAATATTCCTTTCAGAAACCATTCTACGTGAATCAAAAATGCAGGATTCAGATTAACACCTAATTAACAGGGGATCATAAAGCACCTTATGCAATTAAAAACAAAATAAAAATGGTCAGATGCCAGTTCATGTATATTTCTAGGTTGTGTTCTTCTAATAGCCATTTTCAGACTCTAATCTGTCAAGCATTCAACCTTTGAACAGAAACTGCGGGAAAGCATAAATATTGGGATTTTGTTGTTCCTCTAAAAATGCTTCTCCAATGGGGTTTTCCCACGGGATTTTGTAAAGGCGACAAAAGTCTGCAGACTTGAGTTTCCCGTCTTGCACAACCCCAAAGCCACAGAATTCCAACACCACCTTTACGAAATGAAACATTTCTGTATTCATTCCGTGGACCTCTAGTGTTTGAATTTGTTCTAACAGCTTGCAACGACAGACTGAAAATGCTTGCGTCGCGCATTGGTACAAATCCCAACAGGGCTGCGTTGCAACAAAGCTTGGAGAACAGACGGTACTTTAAGAGCTTTCCGTCAAGAACGTAGGGAAAGAAGCACAGTTGTCCACTTCATGGGCACTTGACAATAAGGGCTCCAACTGCATAGATTTGGAGTGGGTTCCTCAGGAATAGAAAATCTCAGTCGTCATTGCGTACGTGCACGCACACGCTTGAATATTCTGAAGCGCATAATGTTTGGTTTGGCCACAAGTCTCTCAAAAATAGCACAGATTTTTTTTTTCAAACAGGCGTACCTGCAAAGATGAACTTGAAACTGGATAACGAGGAAATTCTGGAAACTGTTTGGCTCACAGGTCTCTGCATGCTCCTTCATCATATTTTCTGAAGACTGTAGAATGCACAGTGTATTTGGGTAGCCACATCACCAAGCTCTGGTAATAGATGGCTGATAAGAAAATGTTTGAGAACGCGCATTGTCAACATCCGACAAGCCATAAAATGTTAACTTTTTTTGCGCCAAAAAGCAGTCAACTTTAGGGCAGGCTATCTCAACCAGGGTTTTGTGAAACCTTGGGGATTCTTCACAGCCCCGAATGGGTGGGAGTAATACAATTGTATGTATTTTTTAAAGTTTGCTAAACGTTTATTGGGTGATATAACCATATACGGTCATGTCGGCTCACCCTTCCCCTCCCCAAATGGCCAATATTGGGCCTGGGAGGGATGGGAAGGAGAGGGGCCTTGGGTGGGCACGGATACAGCTAGGATTCCCAAATTCTGCACAATCCTCCTGCTTTTGGTGTTTCTCAATGCCTGAAGAAGGTTTCAGTGGGGGAAAAAAACCAAGAAAGGCTGTCATAGGGTTTTAATGGCTTTTTGTACCAGCCTAGCAATTTTAATGGCTAGCAATTGCTTCCTCTTTATCTTTATTTCAATTTATATACCATATGCCATTCTTCCACACAAGTGGGCTTGGGGATGCTTACAATAAATAATAAAACCAGATAAAACCAATACCTCCCCCCCCCAAAAAAAAAGCAAGCATTTCTTGGTGGTCTTCCATCCCAAAACTAGCCAGGGCTGATCCCTGCTTAGCTTCTGAGATCTGACAAGCTCAGGGCAAAATTTCACTTTTCATCTACTAAACACATCTTTGGTGTTTTTTTCAGGGGGAAAAAATATTTGCTAGTCAAGGGGGTTGAATGTTTCCGATTATTCAGGAGTTCTTTGACCCCCTCATTTACAAATCAACTAATGAATGGATTTAGGGAGGTGGGCAGCCTTTAAATGGAAGTTCACTTGTTCCTGTTTCACACAGCATTCCTACAAACATTCTCTCTTTACTTCCTCCGTGGAACAGGGAAGAATAATCTGCATAAATACCTTTAAAAGGTAAAGGTATCCCCTGTGCAAGCACCGGGTCATGTCTGACCCTTGGGGTGACACCTTCCAGAGTTTTCATGGCAGAGTTTGCCACTGCCTTCCCCAGTCATTACCGTTTACCCCCCAGCAAGCTGGGTACTCATTTTACCGACCTCGGAAGGATGGAAGGCTGAGTCAGCCTTGAGCCGGCTGCTGGGGTTGAACTCCCAGCCTCAAGGGCAGAGCTTCAGACTGCATGTCTGCTGCCTCACTACTCTGCGCCACAAGAGGCTCTATATAAATACCTTAGCCTTCCTCTAAGAGAGCCTTTCTCAACTTCTTTACCACTGAGATACCCTTGAAACATTCTTCAGGATTCAAGGAAGCCAAGAAGTGGTGAGAGCATGCACAATATTTGTGGGAAGCATGGCTGTAGACATGTTCACCTGGAGTCTCATGGAATAAAAATTCTACTTACCCCAAAAGAAGAAAATTAGCACTGATATTGACAGCACAAGTCTCAGCTTCCAAGAATTCCCCACACAATCCACTGATCGGCATGACACGGCAGAGATGACAATTTGTCAACAGCAAAAAATTAAAAGCCATTCCTACCTTTCGGTCCAATCCAATGTCCGAATAGGTGTTTATTGACGTTATTTTTGGACTGAGTCATTACAATCAGCAGGATAGGAAGGCAGTAAACAGTGAAATAGGATGTGGATTGTAGGACCAACCAGAAATCCAGAACCAGAAACAAGGCAAAGCATTAAGTGCTAACATGACACATTAAATGGGGCAAGATGACACAGCAACACAGTGGTATAGACCACACCCCCTTATACCTCGTCTAAGTAACTTTATGAATTATTTCATACCCTATCTCCAGTGGAGAAAAGCCTTCAATAATTAAGTTCTGCATAGATTCAGGTGGGAAGCAGCATGGGTCTGAAGCAACAGAACCAAGTTTATGTCCAGTGGCATTTTTAAGACCAATGAAGTTTTAATTCTGGGCATAAGCTTTCATGTTCGTACACACTGAATTAATACCCACATTTAAACTTGGTTGGTCTTAAAAGGGGCCACTAGATTCAAACTTTCTGCAGTTTAGCATACCCTTGCCCCGCCATCCTGTAGGTACAGGGGTGGCCAAACTGTGGCTCTCCAGATATAGAATCAGAGTTGGAAGGGGCCATACAGGCCATCTAGTCCAACACCCTGCTCAACGCAGGATCAGCCCAAAGCATCCAAGAAAAGTGTGTATCCAGCCTTTGCTTGAAGACTGCCAGTGAGGGGGAGCTCACCACCTCCTTAGGCAGCCTATACAAGAAATACAAGCAGCAGATATTCCAGGAGTGCATGTGGAAAATTCATTTACTGTGTTCCCCTTGACGCTAGTTTCCAAAAGACCAGTTGGGCTTGATGAAAGTTTGGAAACTCGAAAACTGGTTGTATTTGCTCTGTTTTATTAGAAAAAATACTCAGGCAAGGTCTACAATCATTTGTCAATTATGAATGGCATACAAGAAACTCATGAAAGCAATAAGATTAAAAAAAAATACAAATACAAACTATATCTGAAAACACCTATTTGGCAAATTTTATAACTTTAACAAAAAAAAAAAAATCAAAGCAATAGCAGATGACCATACGAGATAAAAAGATTAAGCAGTAACTGAAGTGCTTGAGCAAGTAAAAAATAAAAAAAACCGCATGTGTGTTTTTTTAAATAGTTACATTGCTACAGTTCTTTATGAAATACCTTTTATTATTAAACAACTATTCCAGAAACCATTTTCGTGTTAGTGGTGCTTATAAATGTGCACTTCGAGAAGGAATTCAAATGTTCAAATACCTCTCAGGACCCAAGCAAGCATCTATCTGACGAGCACCAAATACAGGCCCCATTGACGGTATTTAGAAACACCTGCGCATCCAGAGAGTTGAGTTTTATTTTATTTTTTTTGCTATTTTAATTAAAAAATTAGAGTAAAAACCGCTGGTATTTTATATTCACTGTAGTCGTGTGAAAAATTCCTCCTAAACAGGGAGGGTTAATCATGCAGTTTGACTGCATATAGCCACCATATATATATTTTTTACATTTTGTTCCTTTCAAGAAGCAAGGAAAAGATCGATTCATATCCATTACCAGCAAGGTGTGCCGTAAGCTTCCTATGGATACTGTGCATCCCTCAAAGATCTCTGGAAGGATGTTTAAATGTAATGTTTGTTCTTAAAACAGTAGTATATAAGTCCCTTAGAAATCCAAAAGACTTCTTTTTCATTATTGTTAAGAAAGGTGCTTGCTTTTAAACAAATATTCTGGCAGCACTAGTGAATAACAATATCCTTCAATATTATTCCTACCATAATATATACATTTGAACTTCCATGCCTCTAGAAAAAAACATCTACAATACTTTTCATAATATAAAAATATATTACAAATCTGCAAAATTATTTACAAGCAACGTCTTTATCTATATGCGACATTTTTTTTTGTCTCCGTACAAGACGAACAAGATTACACACGTTTTTTTTTTTTCCTATTCCTGTAGGTTAAGAAAATCCATAATTTCTTGCTTAGCAAAGCAAGTAAACCATTTTAATTCTTCCTTTTCTTTTCTTAGCCAACTTTGGTGCATAAAACGATTGTTTTCCTAGATGCTTTTCTTTTTTAAAAAATACACTTTTTTTTTTTTACATCTAGAAAATTTTAGGCCGAAAAGGGGAAGGGGGGGGGGGATAAGAGGTTCTTCAGAAGCAATCAGGAGTTTTAAAGGCCAAGTAATATTTTTTAAAGTCACTACCTTTAATTAATTTTTTTTTTGCCGTAGAGGTTATTGAAGTCTTATTAACTTACAGTAATAGTCTTATAGAGAGGATCAGATATATAGCAACACTTAACATCTATCAACCTCTCAAAATATATATTTCACTAGGAATGGAAATATGCCACCAACCATTTGCTTAAACATGATTAACACCACTTAGGGTTATGCTGATAGGACACCACGAGTTTACAAAAAAGTGACTATGGATTACTCTCCACCAGACTTTTGAGGAAAGGGACTAGTGTATGCCAGGTTCAGTTTTACGGAGGAGAAGTTCCCCCAAGACGCTTGTTTACAAAAAAAAAAAAAAAAAAAGGAACGTACTGCAGGAAAGGCTGTCAGTGGCAATACAGCACCCGCCACTTTGCCCGAGAGAAGCAACAGAGTAAAACAAATAATTAAAAAAAAACCACTGAAAGAAAAGCAGCAAGCATGCAAGGCCGTCCAGGAGCCCATTGTATTGCCAGACGAATGCTTGCCCCCCCCAACCACTCCCGGTCACACCACTCCATGGAGATATGTACTGATCCAGAAAGAGGTTAATAGAGTCCGCAGATGCGCCTCCTTCATTCACAGAATGGTTGTCGCCGACAGCTGGGGGGCTGGGTGCGGGGGGGTCCGGGGGGTGGCCTGACCGATGTGCAACTTCAGTTCTAATACAGTGGCCAGAGAACACGATGGTCGATGAAGCGTCCCCCGATGATCTATCTTTTACCTCTTCAACCTCTTCTGTGGCATTGTTCTAGGAAGGAAGAGGAAACTTGGCGTTATTGCCGTGGTGGCTGAAAGGGACTCGGGTTTTCGAGATTTGCTTTTCTTTTTGGCACCGACCTCTAAACATCACAGTTCTTCGCAGGACTCATTCACAATGCAACTACTCCAGGCTACCTTCCCCCCTTCCCCCCAAATTAAAACGTGAACATTTTACATCGGTTAACATGGAATCAGTACTTCATGCCTAATTTACGTATGACGAGGAGGCAAATCCACATCCAGTGGCCTCCTCTTCTTCCCCCTCCTCTTCTTCTCCAAGCTCAGTCCCATTTCCCCTTGCAGCTTTGCAAATCATCCACAAATGAGCTGCGTCCCACTTTTTAGGTCCCGGCTGTCAGTTTGAGAACCACTTCTCATAATGTCCTATAAAACAGAATGTGCCTAGATGATCAGGTCCACAAACTATGCTCACCCTCGTAAAGCAGATGCGAATTGGGGGGGGGGGGGCATCTGGCTTCCAACCGTAAAGGCTCTCTCTGAAGGCAGCCCGGGGTCTGCTCAATGAACAGGTTTGAAGGCAAGAGAGATACAGACGTCGAGAATCAGGAAGCTCAAGCTTACCTCTCATGAAGTGAGGAGTGAAGATCTGACACTACAATCCGCATGCTTTTTTCCCCCTAGGAAGATATAGGTATGCCTCGGGAGCATGCCTTTCAAAGGGCGTAGGAGCAGGAGTCCCTTAGCCACGTTTTGTCACTAATCCAAGGCATGGAACACAGTCTTCATTTCCCAATAGGATTCACAGAATCGTAGATCATAGAATCATAGAAGTTGGAAGGGGCCACACAGGCCATCTAGTCCAACCCCCTGCTCAATGCAGGATCAGCCCTAAGCATCCTAAAGCATCCAAGAAAAGTGTGTATCCAACCTTTGCTTGAAGACTGCCAGTGATTCTATCTCTCCCCCCCCCCTTTTGTGTTTCACAATGTCTTCTATCGTGTGATTTGATTTCAGACCCAACCCACCCTGCAAAGAGTTCGCATATGGGATGCCAGGAGCCAAAATGTCAGTAACTCTTCTTCTATGTTTGCAGAGCACTTTATCTCTGTGGATTTTTACAAATCCATAATCCATATAATAATAATAATAATAATAATAATAATAATAATAATAATAATAATAATAATAATAATAATAATACTAATAATAATAAATATATTATAAAACATCAGACAACTCTCCACGGAGACTGAGAATGCAGGCAGGTTTCAAATTACGTTCCCTACCCCGGTCTGAGTGATAAACCCAATTCAGAGAGAGCTGTAGAGATACAATTGGGGGGGGGGGGTCGGAGAGGGGAGGTGCTTATTAGTGCAGTAGAAACTCCAGCATTTAGGCTGGTCCCACTTCAGAGGGCAGTCTGACTTGGGGGGGAGGGGCACATTTTAAGAGACATATAATGACTTATCTGAAGTTTGTAGGAAAACTATAAGTATGTATTCATGACATTTATCTTTTATATATGTAGTATATTCATTTACTAATTACTGTTGTACAACCACTAATTTCATCTTTGTATTTCCTAAGATTTAATGTCCCTTGGCAAAGCCAGCGGACGAAACGCATTGGGACTGCTTTGTACAATAAAGAATAAAGAAATAACAGAAGATTCAAAACTCTACAGAAGTCTATTTTGGATATTGTGCTTGCCACCTTGGTATCCCAGTGCCTCTCTACTTGATTTGACCTGGGGGGGGGGGGAGGGAAGAGCATGTCCCTCATATCACTTTGGGTCCTGGCTAAAGATTTAGATGAATTTTCCTTTTCCAGCAAGTGCACTTAGCACAACGTTATGCCGGAAAATTCTGTGTTCCCAGGCAAAAGGTCACAGACTGGGAAATGAAGGGTAAATCAAAAGGCTTACTAGACGAGCCAGTAAGGCTTCAGTCTGGATGGAAGGGTTCACCACAATTTGAACTCTCATACTAACAAATTCAAGAAAACCCCAAAGAAGCCTTGAGGCATCTTAAAGATACCTTTTAAGGCCGGGCCGCGAAGGCCATGGTGCCGGGCCGCAGCTCCCTCTCCCCGCCCCCCCCCCGCAGTAAAAAACTTCCCCGGCCGCAAGCTTGCGGCCCGGGAAGCTACTTACTGCGGGAGGGCGGGGAGAGGGAATCAGGGCCGGGCTGCGCCCGCGCGGCCCGATCCGCGGGTGTGGCTTGCGGGCGCGGCTTCCGGGCGCGGCCCAATCCGCAGGCGCGGCTCGCGGGCGCGGCCAGAAGCGTGGGCGTGGCCCGCGCGGGCGCGGTCCCCGCGGGCGCGGCCCGATGCCCTGCCGGTCCCCAGCCTGATAAAAGTTGGGGACCACTGTTTTAAGGAACCACAAGAGTCCTCTGGGTTGTTGCTGCAACCAAGGAACGAGTCTACTTCTATGGAATCCATAGCCGTACAGCAGGGGCGGTCAAACTGTGGCTTTCCAGGTGTTCATGGGCTACAATTACCACGAGCCCCTGCCAGCATGGTGCGGGAGGGGGCTCATGGCAATCGTCCTCCATGGTCAGTTGGCAGAGCCGCAGCTTGGCTACCCCTGCGATATAGGAACATATGAAGTTGGCCTTACAATGAGCTAGGGCCATTTAATACTGCCTCCCCCTAACTAGCAGCAGCTTTAGGCAAAGTTTCCTTTCCATCCTCCACTGCCGAAGTTCCCTTTTAACTGGCACGCCCCAGGATGGAACCTTCCAGCTTGACTCCTGTCGGGCCACACCCCCTTCTCCACCTCAGCCGGAGTATCCCAACAAAAAATGCACGACCCGTAAATTTTCCCCAGCAGGACAACACGCTTTGTTTCATTTCAATACGTTCATAAATATTGATTTCATGAGCATTTTCGGTTACCTTCGGGGGAAGGGAAATATGTACAGAAGATATAGTTGTGGGCATCGACAGCATTAACGCAAAAGAAATCGACTTTTCAGAAGCAGATTAGAGGAGCCAATCTCAAGCAACATCGGATAGCCAAAAAATGAACTAGGACATTTTCTTGTACCGAGTGCAAATTTCAAAGTAATACCACACGTATTACAGGCGGACTATAATAAAGGTAAAAGATTAATTTGGATTTAAAAAAAAAAATTGGTATACAAAAATTGGTATACAAACCAGGATGTGATCTTAACAGAAGTGATCTTTCAGGATTCCACTGTGTGTACCTTCTTTACTAGACTTTCTGTACACCAAGCACAAAAAAGTAAAATACACTTGGTAAATACACACATTACCTGTTTCTCAAGTCACTAGAGTTCAAGAATTGTGACGTGACCTTAAACCTCCAAGCTTAACTCCTGGATGCTCCCATTCTTGGAAGACTTTGGTGCACTGACGGTTACTTATTGGTCCTGATTTTAAGTGGCAGTATTACCAGGGAGACAGAAGACCTTTAAGGAAGGTTCAAGGAACGTGAATGGTTTAGGTACTCCAAATACCCTTGTCAGCTTCAAGAAGTTAGCTGAGGTTTAAGGTCGTACTGGGAAAAGAGAAAGTTCAAAACTGGGAAGTTACCTGTATATGTTTGGATCCAGAAGCAAGGCAGTATCTTTTGGTAGTTTTGATAAATGAACTACTTTAGTTTTTAATTGATGCCGCTCACTTTCATTTACCCACACATCAGGCAGACTATGAATAAATAAAATAAGAAGTATTCAAAAATGGTCAACCCTTTTTTGCTTTTATTTTTCTCACCGTTAAGCACAAGTGGCACAACTAACCATGCTGAACTGCCTTTTCAAGACAAGATCCTTGCTGAGAGTTTAGCTGTATGAGAGGCTTGGGCCAATGGACTTTTCCCCCCTTGTAAGTGCAACATCTGTTACTCTTAATAAAGCCTTGCTTTACTGGTTTATTAAATGTTAACTTTGAGAGGAAAGTTCCGTTGAACAACCAATTTATAACACTTAACATTCTCATTCTTTTGAGCTAATGCCAAGTGAGGGCAGTATTATACACAAAAGATTCCCGATCAAGAGGATTTGGACTGTTAGAAATTAACAACAGCGATTGCAAATATGTTTAACTTTGCTGCTGACTCACATTAACTTGTAATTCTAAGGTAAGTTGAAGAACGGATGAAAAACGTTCTTGAAAAATGGGTCTTGAACTCTGAATGCCTGATGGAAGATCGCCTCCCGTAGGAACCTACCTAGCTGCTGCTACGGTTGTCTTCTGAGGCTCTGCTTTGAAAGCCCCTGACTTCTGAGATTAGACAGGTGGCCTTAAAGGTCAGTACCAAAATCTTGAACTTGATCTCGGCTGCAACTGGTAACCAAGGAAGCTGCCTCGGCATTGGTTGGATATGGGCCCTTCAAGATGTTCCTGTGAGCAGCTGCATCCTGTTTTAGTCAAGTTTGTTTCTAGCAATTTATTAGGTATGTTTTTAATCTGCCTGGTGGCTCCAGTGAGGGACGAAAAGTGGTATGAATTTTTAAAATAAATAAATAGCTTCTGATACATCTATGGTCTTTTTGATACTTCTACAGTCCTTTTGAGAGCCAGTATGGTGTAGTGGTCAGGAGTGCGGACTTCTAATCTGGCATGCCAGGCTTGATTCTGCACTCCCCCACATGCAGCCAGCTGGGTGACCTTGGGCTTGACACAGCACTAATAAAGCTGTTCTGACCGAGCAGGAATATCAGGGCTCTCTCAGCCTCACCCACCTCACAGGGTGTCTGCTGTGGGGAGAGGAAAGGGAAGACAACCGTAAGCAGCTTTGAGCCTCCTTCGGGTAGAGAAAAGTGGCCTAGAAGAACCAACTCTTCTTCTTCTTCGACTTTTACTGTTGTTATTATTAATTACATTTCTAAACCACCCTCCAAAGGCTGGCTTAGGGGCAATTTACATTCATAGATTATAATAACAGTAATTTCAACAGTTAAAACCACATTTAAACATTAATGCAATCCAACAATGAAAAAACCTTTAATAATTTAGCAGCATCTGATTGACAGCGCTGATGATCTTTCCC